>NC_052167.1:28895260-28949620 GCF_902713615.1 Scyliorhinus canicula
GGTGCTCCGGTTTCCTCCCACAGTCAAAGTTTGCAGCCTAGGTGTGATTACGGAGATAGGGTGGGGGAATGGGCCGAGGTGAGGGGCTCTTTCAGAAGGTCAGTGCAGACTCGATGGGCCAAATGGCCGCCTGCATTGTAGGAATTTTATGGATTCCACTTCGAGCAAGACTCCAGATCCCAATCATTCAGCCTTTCAACAGGAGCTGGATCAAATCCTGGGACACGATTCATCCGCTGATTTGTCACATTCCTCAGTCCAATGAAGGATATCTTTGATGGAGTGCCTCGAACCCCCTCTTGCTGCTCTCAGACGGTCAATGGGGGTCTTGCGATGGCAGCTGGCTGACCCTCTCCTCTCCACCTGACTAATGTCTTGGCCAATGTCCAGGGATTGGAAACGTTGGGGGCCTGGATTCTCCCGAGTTCCCGATCAAATCGAGGAGGGGGGGGGGGTCGCTTTCTGCGAGTACGCCGCGCCACGTATCGATGTCCTCAGGACGGCCGAGTTCCCGACGGCGTGGGTCTCTCACGGTCTCACCCGTCGGGAACTCGGCCTGGCGGCTGCGGACCCTGTCCAGCGCCGCCGCAGTCGTGGGAGGGCGATCCGCGGGCGGGGGGGGGGGGATATTATTTGGGGCTGGGGGCAGTCGGGGGCAAGTGAGCCGGCCAAAGGAGGGGCAGTATTCTGTGGGCCGGGTCTGTGAGCGGCTTCCGCCATGGGGCAGCCGCTGCAGGCCTCCAGCGCGCCCACGCGCGGACACACAGACCCGGCAATTCTCCGGGGCGTATCGGCAGCTAGAGCCGGGTGCTCTACGCTGCCTCCCTGCTGGCTGCCCCAGCAAAACGGGGTTTCGGTGGCCATTTTGTGCCTTTCTTTGTGACGTAAAACACCACCGTTCCCATGCCGACGTGGGGGACATAGCCCCATGATCGGAGAATCCAGCACAGGGACACAGGGAGTACCGTTACTGTTCTTGTGCTGTGAGGCGCAGTCTACCTTCAGACGGTGTTTCACCCACCCAGCTCGCTCTCTCTCACACAACTTAACAAACACCCTAACAAGTTATTGTCGTGGATATTTAGAATGATGTGCAGCACTTTACCCATGGGCCAGATGGTTTGGGATTGGGAGCAGTGGGAAGGTATTAAAATTCACCTCATCAAAGCTTGCTGTGTGAGTGTGAATTATTAAAATATATAATCTTGGGAAGAGGCCGGGCCAGCATTTACGGCCCATCTCTAATTGGCCTTCGCCTGAGTGGCCTGCTGGGCAGTCACATGGCTGTGGGTCTGGAGTCCCGTGTAGGCCAGGCCGGGTAAGGACGGCAGATTCCCTTCCCTGAAGGACATTCGTGAACCCGATGGATTCGAAGGTAATTGGCGATGGTTTCGTGGGCCGGAATACTCCGGTCTTTGCGATTCACTTTCCAGTCAGCAGTTCACGCCCCCCACCCCACCCCCCCCACCCCCACCCACCGCTCCCGCCCACGGGTTTCCCAACGTGGGGCGTCTGCAATGGGGAGTCCAATTGAGAGCGGCGGGAATTCCGCTGCCAGGGAACACCGCAAACAAGGAACACGCAGCTGAAGGGCCGGCAAATCCCACACATTGTCAATCGACTTTTAATTCCAGATTGGTGTGAGGGTATGTGTGAGGGTTGTGTGTGAGGGTGTGTGTGAGGGTGTGTGTGAGGGTGTATATGTGTATATGTGAGTGTGTGGGAGTGTGTGAGGGTGTGTGTGAGGCCGTGTGTGTCGGTGTGTCTGTGAGCGCGTGTGTGTGAGGGTGTGTGTGATGGTGAGGGTGTGTGTGAGGGTGTGTGTTTATGTGAGTATGTGGGAGTGTGTGAGGGTGTGTGTGAGGGTGTGTGTTTATGTGAGTGTGTGGGAGTGTGTGAGGGTGTGTGTGAGGCCGTGTGTGTCGCGGTGTCTGTGAGCGCGTGTGTGTGAGGGTGTGTGTGATGGCGAGGGTGTGTGAGGGTGTGCGTGAGTGGGGGTGTGTGTGTGGGTGTGTGTGAGGGTGTGTGTGAGGGTGTGTGTGAGGGTGTGTGCATGGGTGTGAGTGCGGGTGTGTGAAAGGGGTTTGTGTGTGAGAGTGTGCGTGCGTGGGTGTGTGTGAGGGTGTGTGTGAGGGTGATGTGATGGTATGTGTGATGGTGAGGGTGTGTGTGAGGGTGTGCGTGGGTGGGGGTGTGTGTGTTGGGTGTGTGTGATGGTGTGTGTGAGGGTGTGTGCGTGGGTGTGAGTGCGGGTGTGTGAGAGGGTTTGTGTGTGAGATGTGTGCGTGCATGGGTGTGTGTGTCTGTGGGTGTGCGTGTGGGTGTGTGTGAGGGTGAGTGTGTGAGGGTGTGTGTGAGGGTGTGTGCGTGGGTGTGAGTGCAGGTGTGTGAGAGGGTTTGTGTGTGAGGGTGTGTGTGTGACTGTCAGTGGGTGTGTGGGTTTGTGTGTGTGAGGGTGTGAGAGGGTGTGTGTGGGGGTTTATGTGAGGGTGTGCGAGAGGTTTGTGTGATGGTGGGTGTGTCGGTTTGTGTATGTGGCTGTGCGTGTGAGGGTGTGTGAGGGTGTGTGTGGGGCTGTGAGGGTGAGTGTGTGAGGGTGTGTGTGTGCACGTGTAAGGGTGCGTGTGGGCATGTGTGTGTTTGAGTGTGTGTGTTTGAGTGTCTGTGTGTTTGAGTGTGTATATGTGGGTGTGTGTGAGAGTTTGTGTGTGAGGGTGTGTGTGTGGGTATGTGTGAGGGTGTTTGTGAGGGTCTGTGTGGGGATTTGTGTGATGGTGTGTGAGGGTGTGTGTATAGGTGTGGGTGAGTGTGTGTGTGAGGGGGTGTGTTTGTGGGGTGTGAGGGTGGGTGTGTGCAAGGGTGTGTGTGTGGGTGTGTGTGAGTTTGTGAGTGAGTGTATGTGAGGGTGTGTGTGGGTGTGTGTGAGTGTGTGTGTGTGAGGGTGTGTGTGAGGGTGTGTGTGAGGGTGTGTGTTTATGTGAGTGTGTGGGAGTGTGTGAGGGTGTGTGTGAGGCCGTGTGTGTCGGTGTGTCTGTGAGCGCGTGTGTGTGAGGGTGTGTGTGATGGTGAGGGTGTGTGTGAGGGTGTGTGTTTATGTGAGTATGTGGGAGTGTGTGAGGGTGTGTGTGAGGGTGTGTGTTTATGTGAGTGTGTGGGAGTGTGTGAGGGTGTGTGTGAGGCCGTGTGTGTCGGTGTGTCTGTGAGCGCGTGTGTGTGAGGGTGTGTGTGATGGTGAGGGTGTGTGAGGGTGTGCATGAGTGGGGGTGTGTGTGTGGGTGTGTGAGGGTGTGTGTGAGGGTGTGTGCATGGGTGTGAGTGCGGGTGTGTGAAAGGGTTTGTGTGTGAGAGTGTGCGTGCGTGGGTGTGTGTGAGGGTGTGTGTGAGGGTGTATGTGATGGTATGTGTGATGGTGAGGGTGTGTGTGAGGGTGTGCGTGGGTGGGGGTGTGTGTGTGGGTGTGTGTGATGGTGTTTGTGAGGGTGTGTGCGTGGGTGTGAGTGCGGGTGTGTGAGAGGGTTTGTGTGTGAGGGTGTGCGTGCATGGGTGTGTGTGTCTGTGGGTGTGTGTGGGTGTGTGTGAGGGTGAGTGTGTGAGGGTGTGTGTGAGGGTGTGTGCGTGGGTGTGAGTGCAGGTGTGTGAGAGGGTTTGTGTGTGAGGGTGTGAGAGGGTGTGTGTGGGGGTTTATGTGAGGGTGTGCGAGAGGTTTGTGTGATGGTGGGTGTGTCGGTTTGTGTATGTGGCTGTGCGTGTGAGGGTGAGTGTGTGAGGGTGTGTGTGGGGCTGTGAGGGTGAGTGTGTGAGGGTGTGTGTGTGCACGTGTAAGGGTGCGTGTGGGTATGTGTGTGTTTGAGTGTGTGTGTTTGAGTGTGTGTGTTTGAGTGTGTGTGTGTTTGAGTGTGTGTATGTGGGTGTGTGTGAGAGTTTGTGTGTGAGGGTGTGTGTGTGGGTATGTGTGAGGGTGTTTGTGAGGGTCTGTGTGGGGATTTGTGTGATGGTGTGTGAGGGTGTGTGTATAGGTGTGGGTGAGTGTGTGTGTGAGGGGTGTGTGTTTGTGGGTGTGAGGGTGGGTGTGTGCGAGGGTGTGTGTGTGGGTGTGTGTGAGTTTGTGAGTGAGTGTATGTGAGGGTGTGTGGGCGTGTGTGTGTGAGGGTGTGTTTTAGGGTGTGTGTGAATGTGGGTGTGTGTGAGGGTGTATGTGAGTGTGTGTGTGAGGGTGTGTTTTAGGGTGTGTGTGAATGTGGGTGTGTGTGAGGCTGTATGTGAGGGTGTGTGTGAGCTTGTGTGTGAAGATGAATGTGGGTGTGTGAGGGTGTGTGTGAGGGCTTGTGTAGGTGTGTGTGAGGGTGTGTGCGAGGGTGTGCATAAGGGTGTTTGTGAGGGTCTGTGTGAGGGTGTGTGTGAGGGTCTGTGTGAGGGTGCGTGTGTGTGAGTTTGTGTGTGAGGGTGTGAGTGAGGGTGTGTGTGTGAGGGTCTGTGTGAAGGTGTGTGTGTGGGTCTGTGTGAGGGTGTGTGTGAGGGTCTGTGTGATGGTGTATGAGGGTGTGTGTGAGGGTGTGTGTGAGGGTGTGTGTGAGGGTGTGTGTGAGGGTCTGTGTGAGGGTGTGTGAGGATCTGTGTGAGGGTGTGTGTGAGGGTGTGTGTGAGGGTGTGTGTGAGGGTCTGTGTGAGGGTGTGTGTGAGGGTATGTGTGAGGGTGTGTGAGGGTGTGTGTGAGGGTGTGTGTGAGAGTGTGTGTGAGGGTCTGTGTGAGGGTGTGTGTGAGGGTGTGTGTGAGGGTGTGTGTGAGGGTCTGTGTGAGGGTGTGTGTGAGGGTCTGTGTGAGGGTGTGTGTGAGGGTCTGTGTGAGGATGTGTGTGAGGGTCTGTGTGAGGGTGTGTGTGAGGGTCTGTGTGAGGGTGTGTGTGAGGGTCTGTGTGAGGATGTGTGTGTGGGTCTGTGTGAGGGTGTGTGTGAGGGTGTGTGTGAGGGTGTGTGTACAACTAATTGTTACTCACATCATTTCCCTCCAACTCGAAGGCCTCAAACTGCAGTGAGATGCGGTACTGGACCGGGGCCACCAGTTGCCACACACAGTTCTTGTTGGTGGGGTAGTCCCTCGGCCACCCTGGGCTGGTGAAGGTGCCGTTGAGTTTGGTGAGAAAACCACCACACGCGGCTGTGACAGAACAGAAAACAAATCCACGTCAGCGCGGCCACAGAGAGCAGAATCCCCGTCAGCGTGGCCACAGAGAGCAGAATCCCCGTCAGCGCGGCCACAGAGAGCAGAATCCCCGTCAGCGCGGCCACAGAGAGCAGAATCCCCGTCAGCGCGGCCACAGAGAGCAGAATCCCCGTCAGCGCGGCCACAGAGAGCAGAATCCCCGTCAGCGCGGCCACAGAGAGCAGAATCCCCGTCAGCGCGGCCACAGAGAGCAGAATCGCCGTCAGCGCGGCCACAGAGAGCAGAATCCCCGTCAGCGCGGCCACAGAGAGCAGAATCGCCGTCAGCGCGGCCACAGAGAGCAGAATCCCCGTCAGCGCGGCCACAGAGAGCAGAATCCCCGTCAGCGCGGCCACAGAGAGCAGAATCGCCGTCAGCGCGGCCACAGAGAGCAGAATGCCCGTCAGCGTGGCCACAGAGAGCAGAATCGCCGTCAGCGCGGCCACAGAGCCCAGAATCCCCGTCAGTGCGGCCACAGAGAGCAGAATCCCCGTCAGCGCGGCCACAGAGAGCAGAATCCCCGTCAGCGCGGCCACAGAGAGCAGAATCCCCGTCAGCGCGGCCAGAGAGAGCAGAATCCCCGTCAGCGCGGCCACAGAGAGCAGAATCGCCGTCAGCGCGGCCACAGAGAGCAGAATCGCCGTCAGCGCGGCCACAGAGAGCAGAATCGCCGTCAGCGCGGCCACAGAGAGCAGAATCCCCGTCAGCGCGGCCACAGAGAGCAGAATCCCCGTCAGCGCGGCCACAGAGACCAGAATCCCCGTCAGCGCGGCCACAGAGAGCAGAATCCCCATCAGTGCGGCCACTTTGTGGCCAAAAAAATAGGTTAGGTCAGGTTACGGGGATAGGGTGGAGGTGTGGGCTTAAGTAGGGTCGCTCTTTCCAAGGGCAGTGCAGACCTGATGGGCCGAATGGTCTCCTTCTGCACTGTAAATTCTATGATTCTATGAAAGAGAAGTTGAGCGAGAGGTAGAGAGAGAGGAGAGAGGGAGAGAGAGGGAAGAGGGAGAGAGAGGGGGAGAGAAGGAGAGAAAAAGGAAGAGAGAGAGATAGAAAGGGTGAGAGAGGGAGAGAGGTGTGGTGATCGTAGATTTGACTAGATGCAATACAACTGAGCAAACACTAGAGGGAGCACGGGAGAGCTATAAATACACAGGGACAGGAAGTGAGGACACTTCATGGAAGGGAGAACTGGTAGCAGGTCATAGACACAAGCAGGCAGCATTTGAGGTAGCCGTAAGTTAAGCTCTGAAGACAGAACAAATTCACAATAAAGCATCTTCCCCAACTTTGAGACTATGAGCTTTATTAAGACACGAGGAACAACACAAGAGGGAGGGAGCAAGGGAAGGGGAGAGAGGGAGGGTGAGAGAGGGAGGAGGAGAGGGAGAGAGAGATGGAGAGAGAGAGGAGAGAGTGGGAGAAGGAGAGGGGAGAGAGATGGAGGGAGTGAGAAAGAGAGATTGAGAGAGAGGTGGAGAGAGAGGAGAAAGGGAGAGAGACAGCAAGAGGGAACGAGAGAGATGAAGAGGTGAGAGAGATATAGGGAAGAGAGAGAGGGAGATAGAAAGGGAGGGAGAGTGTGAGAGGAAGTGAGATGGAGAGAGAGGGAGAGGGAGGGAGAGAGAGAGGGAGAGGGGGAAAGAGAGAGAGATAGAAAGGGAAGGAGGAAGAGGGAGGGAGGAAGCGAGAAGGTGTATTTCGATGTCTTTTACCTTCACAGGTCCGTCGATCCGGCCCCAACTCATAACCGGGTTCACACGCACACCTGTAACTGCCCAGAGTGTTGACACATCGCTGGTGGCAGCTGCCATGGTCCGGGCGGGCACACTCATCAACCTCTGTAACGGAAATATAAACTGGGTAATCAATCCCTACTGAGAGAATGGAGTGGGGGAGGGGAGAGTGGAGGTGGGGGGAGAGTGGGGGGGAGAGGGGGAGATGTGGGGGAGAGTGGGGGGAGGTAGGAGGGGGAGAGTGGGGGAGGGGGAGTGGGGGAGGGAGGAGGGGAAGAGGGGGGGAGGGGAGAGTGGGGGAGGGGGTAGAGTGGGGAGGGGAGAGTGGGGGAGGGGAGAGTGGGGGAGGGGGAGAGTGGGGGAGGGAGGAGGGGGAGAGTGGGGGAGGGGAGGGGGAGGGGGGAGTGGGGGAGGGGAGAGTGGGGGAGGGGGGGAGGAATGGGGGGGCTAGTGTGGGGGGGGGAGAGTGGGGGAGGGGGAGAGCTGTGTGGGGGGAGAGTGGGGCGAGTGGGGGGAGTGGGGGGGAGAGAGAGTGGGGGAGGGGGGAGAGTGGGGAGGGGGTGAGTGTGGGGGGGAGAGTGGGGGAGGGGGGAGAGTGTGGGGGGGGAGAGTGTGGGGAGGGGGAGAGTGGGGATGGGGAGAATGGGGGAGGGGGGAGAGTGGGGGAGGGGGGAAAGTGGGGGAGGGGGAGGGGGAGAGTGGGAGGGAGAGCGGGGAGGGGGAGAGTGGGGGAGGGGGGAGAGTGGGGATGGGGAGAATGGGGGGGGGAGTGGGGGAGAGTGGGGGAGGGGGAGAGTGGGGGAGGGGGAGATGTGGGGGAGGGGGAGAGTGGGATGGGGAGAATGGGGGGGAGAGTGGGGGGAGAGTGGGGGAGGGGGAGAGTGGGGGAGGGGGAGAGTGGGGAGGGGGAGAGTGGGGGAGGGGGAGAATGGGGGGGAGTGTGGGGGGGAGAGTGGGGAGGGGGAGAGTGTGTGGGGGGAGAGTGGGGAGAGTGGGGGAGAGTGGGGGGGAGAGTGGGGGAGGGGGAGAGTGGGGGGGGGGGGGTGAGTGTGGGGGGGGGAGAGTGGGGGAGGGGGAGAGTGTGGGGGGGAGAGTGTGGGGGAGGGGGAGAGTGGGGATGGGGAGAGTGGGGGAGGGGGAGAGTGGGGGAGGGGGAAAGTGGGGGAGTGGGGAGGGGGAGAGTGGGGATGGGGAGAGTGGGGATGGGGAGAATGGGGGGGGAGAGTGGGGATGGGAGAGTGGGGGAGGGGGGAGAGTGGGGGAGGGGGAGAGTGGGGGAGGGGAGATGTGGGGGAGGGGGAGAGTGGGGATGGGGAGAATGGGGGGGAGAGTGGGGGAGAGTGGGGGAGGGGGAGAGTGGGGGAGGGGGAGATGTGGGGGAGGGGGATGTTGTGCCGAGCAATGATCACCCTACTCAAACACACGTATCCACCCTATACCCGTAACCCAACAACCCCCCCTTAACCTTACTTTTTAGGACACTACGGGCAATTTATCATGGCCAATCCACCTAACCCGCACATCTTTGGACTGTGGTAGGAAACCGGAGCACCCGGAGGAAACCCACGCACACACAGGGAGGACGTGCAGACTCCACACAGACAGTGACCCAGCCGGGAACCGAACCTGGGACCCTGGAGCTGTGAAGCATTTATGCTAACCACCATGCTACCCGTGCTGCCCCTTGTTACACCGTGCTGTAACAAGGTGGGTTGATGAGTTTGGTGAGTTTGATTCAGTCGGAATTGATTTTCACAAGGTTCTTCATACCGTCCCACAGGCAGATCGCTCACCAAAGTAAACGTACCCAGGATGCAAGGCAGTGTTGGATATAAAATTGGTTCAGAGGTTGGAAGCAGAGGGTAATGGCCGATGGTGTTTTAGTGACCGGACGGTTGATTTTGGTGAGGTTCTGCAGGGCAGAGCTCTGAGCCCCTCGTTTTTGGTCCTTTATATCAATTACTTGGGTTGAATGCAGGAGGAGTTTGATGAGGGGGTTTGTGGAGGACAGAGGAATTGACCCTGTGGCTGATAGTGAGGAGGACTGCAGTAGGAGTCCATCCATATGATCCCCACAGTGCAGAAGGAGGCCATTCAGCCCATCGAGTTTGCACTGACCCTCTGAAAGAGCACCCAACGAGGCCCACACCCCCACCCTATCCCTGTAACCCCCTCCAACCTTTGGTCACTAAGGGACAATTGATCATGGCCAACCCACCTAACCTGCACATCTTTGGACTGTGGGAGGAAACCGGAGCACCCGGAGGAAACCCACGCAGACACGGGGAGAACGTGCAGACTCCGCACATTCACCAGAGGCTGGAATTGAACCTGGGTCCCTGGAGTTGTGGGGCAACTGTGCCAGCCTAGTCTACAAGATGAGATATTTCTATGTACTGGTTAGTGTCGTGTTAATCCCCCTGGGGTAACACGGGCTGCAACTGGATGCAGTTGTACTTGAAAGTAGACTCCAAACTGTGACGTTAATTCAATACGCTTTATTGAACTTGTTAAGCAGTGCTCACAGTTCGCTGTGGGTTTGAAACTCTACTCATCTAAGCGTGCTTACTATAACTAACTAGACCAGACTAGCTCTGAGCCACGTGTGGAAGGTGCCAACTCATATATTTTTTTTTAATAAATTTAGATTAGCCAATTATTTTTTCCAATTATGGGGCAATTTAGCGTGGCCAATCCACCTCTTCTGCACATTTTTGGGTTGTGGGGGCGAAACCCACGCAGACACGGGGAGAATGTGCAAACTCCACACGGACAGTGACCCAGAGCCGGGATCGAACCTGGGACCTCAGCGGCGTGAGGCGGTTGTGCTAACCACTAGGCCACCGTGCTGCCCTGCCAACTCATATATATACACCCTGACTGTCACTACAGTTGTCACCAGTGGAAAGAGGCCTCGTGTGTTTTTTAGTGGGACACCACCTTCTAGTGTTCTGCCTGGTGATTGGTTGTGTTCTGTCCTGTGTGTTGATTGGCTGTACTGGGAGTCTGTCACTGCCTGTCTGTACCTCATTATGTGCATGAGTGCATATCATGACCGTTAGGTGGGCAGAAATGTGTCAAATGGAATTGAAGCCAGAGAGTGTGGTGAGGGGGAGACCAACGCGGCAAATGGAACTCACAATAAATGGGAGGATAGTGAAAATGGAGAGAAATGGGGACGTGACTGAAGTGTATAAAAGTCTGGGAGTGTTTTACCAGCCTCACCTCGACGATGCACTGTCAAGGGTCAGGGCCTGGGAGTGGCCCATTAAAGGAGGGTGAGGGGGGTATGAGGGTGAGGGGTGAAGGGCGGGAATGAAGGGGCCGCATAAACGTTGTGGGGGGGCGAAGGGTGGAGGCCCCGAAATGGGGGGGGGAGGCCTGAAAAGGGAGGGCCTCAGCGACCCCATATCAGGATGTCCTGACTTGGAGGGTTGTGGGGTAATGCCCGTGTGTGTGTGTGTGGGGTGGGCAACAGTGGGTGGGGAACCAGGATTAATGGGGCCGTTCCCGTTGCTTCGGGCCCTGGTGGGGAACTCCCCCCCCTCCCTTCCCCCCCCCCCCCACCCCCCCCCCCCCCACCCCCCACTCCGCGTGATTTCCTCCACTGAGGGGCTCCTCAGTACGGGGAGTTTTTCTCTACCCCCAACCCCGACACATCCCCCCCCCCCTCCTCCCCCCACCAAAGCCCCAAGTCACCTACAAGGGGGTAATCGAGTCCGTCCGCACCCCACCTTATACAGTCAGGGTAAACCCTGCACCCGATCCCAGCCTGGAGCCCCCTGGCAGTGCCACCTGGAGCCCCCCTGGCAGTGCCACCTGGAGCCCCTGGCAGTGCCACCTGGGGTCCCCCTGGCAGTGCCACCTGGAGCCCCCCTGGCAGTGCCACCTGGAGCCCCCCTGGCAGTGCCACCTGGGGTCCCCCTGGCAGTGCCACCTGGAGCCCCCTGGCAGTGCCACCTGGAGCCCCCCTGGCAGTGCCACTGGGGTCCCCCTGGCAGTGCCACCTGGAGCCCCCTGGCAGTGCCACCTGGAGCCCCCCTGGAAGTGCCACCTGGAGCCCCCTGGAAGTGCCACCTGGAGCCCCTGGCAGTGCCACCTGGAGTCCCCCTGGCAGTGCCACCTGGGTGCCCCCTGGCAGTTGCCACCTGGAGCCCCCTGGCAGTGCCCACCTGGAGCCCCCCTGCAGTGCCACCTGGAGCCCCCCTGGCAGTGCCACCTGGAGCCCCCCTGGCAGTGCCACCTGGAGCCCCCCTGGCAGTGCCACCTGGAGCCCACCTGGCGGCCACCGGAGCCCCCCTGGCAGTGCCACATGGAGCCCCCCTGGCAGTGCCACCTGGAGCCCCCCTGGCAGTGCCACCTGGGGTCCCCCTGGCAGTGCCACCTGGGTACCTCTCGGGGGAGGTGTCTCCCGGGATCTGCTGCCCCCGTTGCGCCCCGGGTCCAGGCAGGATCCCACCAGCCAATCGCCCCTGAGTGTGGGTGAATAGGGTATGATCTCCCCCAAAAGCTGGGGGGGGGGGGGAAACACCCCCCAAAACATTTCCAAAATGACACAGAGGGCTGGATTCATCTGCCCTGCCCACCGTAAGATCCCCACTGGCCGCACGCAGACCAGGGAAAGGGCAATGGACCTCGGCCAGAGAATTAAAGTAGTTTAAGTGAGCTCCAGATTCTGTGACACAATCGACAGTTCCACATCAGCACAGCAGGTGGAGCTCTTGGATAAAGCACAAAGGTGGCAGTCGGGGTTTCCTTAAAGGGACGGCGCCATAAAGTTAAACTCCGCGGATACAGGAAATCAGAAATAAACACAAAAGTGCTGGAATTTCTCAGCAGAATTGTCAGGGTCTATGAAGAGAGAAACAGAGTTAACGGGTGGCCGAGAGCAGGCGGGAAAAGCCGTGTGATTACTTGACGAGTTCACTAACAGTGAAGAGGAGGGCGGTATAGATGGGTTGGTCAGATGGGCAGAGCAGTGGCAGATGGTATTTAACTCTGTTAAGTGTGGGGTGATGCACTGTGGAAGAAGAAACAGGACAAAGGGAGTAAGTAATGAACGGCAGGATACTGGGACACTCAGAGGAACAGATGGATCTTGGGATACTTGTTCACAGATCTCTGGAGGCGGCAGAGCGGAGGAATAAGGTAGTTAAGGCACATTGGACACTTGCCTTTATCAGCAGTGCCATAGAATATAAGAGCAATGAGGTTATGTTGGAGCCGTACAGAATGTTGGTGAGGCCACAGCTGGAGCACTGGGAGCAGTTCTGGTCACCTCACTATCGGAAGGAGGTGATTGCGCTGGAGGGGGTGCAGAGGAGATTCACCAGGATGTTGCCTGGGATGGACCATCTGAGCTGGAAGGAGAGGCTGGAAAGGCTTGGATTGTTTTCCTTGGAGCAGTGAAGGCTGAGGGAGGATGTGATTGAGGTGTGGAGGATTATGAGGGGGTTTGGACAGGGTGAATAGGGAGCAGCTGTTCCCCTTGGTTGAGGGTCAATGACAAGGGGGTTTTAGACTGAGGGGCAGGAGATTCCGAGGGGATTTGAGATTTCTTTTCACTCGGAGGGTGGTGAGAATCGGGAATGCGCGGCCCCGGGAAGGTAGTGGAGGCCGGAAACCTCAACACCTTCAAAAAGCAGCTGGATGATCACCTGAAACAGTCAAGGATCTGGGACAAGTGCTGGTAACTGAGATTAGCCAGAGATTAGGGGGAATTATTGTCGGTGCAGACTCGATGGGCCGAAGGGCCATTTCTGCGCTGGACAACTCTATGACTCCGTGAAAGGGCGGTGGAGCCAAACCCAACAGGAAATTTTCAAAAGGGAATTGGGGGAAGACCTAAATGTTTTCAGGGTGCTGGGGAACGAGTAAGTGGGTGAATCCTGCAGCATGTACAGAGGACTCTGGCTATGTCCAACAATACAAAGAAAATGACAGCACAGGAACAGGCCCTTCGGCCCTCCCAGCCTGCGCCGATCCAGATCCTTTATCTAAACCTGTCTCCTATATTCCAAGGTCTACTTCCCTCTGTTGCCCGCCCGTTCATATACCTGTCCAGATGCATTCTTAAATGATGCTATGTGCCCGCCTCTACCACCTCCGCTGGTAAAGCGTTCCAGGCACCCACCACCCTCTGCGTAAAAAACTTTCCACGCACATCTCCCTTAAACTTTCCCCCTCTCACCTTAAAATCGTGACCCCTTGTAATTGACACCCCCACTCTTGGAAAAAGCTTGTTGCTATCCACCCTGTCCATACCTCTCATAATTTTGTAGACCTCAATCAGGTCCCCCCTCAACCTCCATCTTTCCAACGAAAACAATCCTAATCTACTCAACCTTTCCTCATAGCTAGCACCCTCCATACCAGGCAACATCCTGGTGAACCTCCTCTGCACCCTCTCTAAAGCATCCACATCCTTCTGGTAATGTGGCGACCAGAACTGCACGCAGTATTCCAAATGTGGCCAAACCAAAGTCCTATACAACTGTAACATGACCTGCCAACTCTTGTACTCAATACCCCGTCCGATGAAGGCAAGCATGCTGTATGCCTTCTTGACCACTCTATCAACCTGCGTTGCCACCTTCAGGGTACAATGGGCCTGAACTCCCAGATCTCTCTGTACATCAATTTTCCCCAAGACCCTTCCATTGACCATATAGTCCGCTCTTGAATTTGATCTTCCAAAATGCATCACCTCGCATTTGCCTGGATTGAACTCCATCTGCCATTTCTCTGCCCAACTCTCCAATCTACCTATATTTTGTTGTATTCTCTGACAGTCCTCCTCGCTATCTGCAACTCCACCAATCTTAGTATCATCTGCAAACTTGCTAATCAGACCACCTATACCTTCGTCCAGATCATTTATGTATATCATAAACAACAGTGGTCCGAGCACGGATCCCTGTGGAACACCACTAGTCACCTTTCTCCATTTTGAGACACTCCCTTCCACCACTACTCTCTGTCTCCTGTTGCCCAGCCAGTTCTTTATCCATCTAGCTAGTACACCCTGAACCCCATACGACTTCACTTTTTCCATCACCTGCCATGGGAAACTTTATCAAACGCCTTACTGAAGTCCATGTATATGACATTTACAGCCCTTCCCTCAGCAATTAATGTTGTCACTTCCTCAAAGAATTCTATTAGGTTTGTAAGACATGACCTTCCCTGCCCAAAACCATGCTGCCTATCACTGATAAGTCTATTTTCTTCCAAATGTGAATAGATCCTATCCCTCAGTATCCTCTCCAACAGTTTGCCTACCACTGACGTCAAGCTCACAGGTCTATAATTCCCTGGATTATCCCTGCTACCCTTCTTAAACAAAGGGACAACATTAGCAATTCTCCAGTCCTCCGGGACCTCACCCGTGCTCAAGGATGCTGCAAAGATATCTGTTAAGGCCCCAGCTATTTCAACCCTCGCTTCCCTCAGTAACCTGGGATCCGGTCTTGGGGACTTGTCCACCTTAATGCCTTTTAGAATACCCAAAACTTCCCCTTTCCGTATGACAACTTGACCGAGAGTATTTAAACATCCATCCCTAGCCTCAACATCCGTCTTGTCCCTCTCCTTTGTGAATACCGATGCAAAGTACTCATTAAGAATCTCACCCATTTCCTCTGAGTCCACGCATAAATTCCCTTTTTTGTCTTTGAGTGGGCCAATCCTTTCTCTAGTTACCCTCTTGCTCCTTATATATGAATAAAAGGCTTTGGGATTTTCCTTAACCCTGTTAGCCAAAGATATTTCATGACCCCTTTTAGCCCTCTTTATTGCCCGTTTGAGATTCGTCCTACTTTCCCGATATTCCTCCAAAGCTTCATCAGTTTTGAGTTGCCTCAATCCTATGAATGCTTCCTTTTTCATCTTAGCTAGTCTCACAATTCCACCCGTCATCCATGGTTCCCTAATCTTGCCATTTCTATCCCTCATTTTCACAGGGATATGTCTGTCCTGCACTCTAATCAACCTTTCCTTAAAAGACTCCCACATTTCAAATGTGGATTTACCCTTAAACAGCTGCTCCCAATCCACATTCCCTAGCAACCGCTGAATTTTGTTATACTCTGCCTTTCCCCAATTTAGCACTCTTCCTTTCGGACCCCTCCTGTCCTTGTCCATGAGTATTCTAAAACTTACGGAATTGTGATCGTTATTCCCAAAGTAATCACCGACTGAAACATCAACCACCTGGCCGGGATCATTCCCCAATACCAGGTCCAGTATGGCCCCTTCCCGAGTTGGACTATTTACATACTGCTCTAAAAAACTCTCCTGGATGCTCCTTACAAACTCTGCTCCATCTACGCCTCCAACACTACACGAATCCCATTCAATGTTGGGGAAGTTAAAATCTCCCATCACAACCACCCAATTGCTCCTACATTGTTCTATAATCTGTCTACATATTTGTACCTCTACTTCACGCTCGCTTTTGGGAGGCCTGTAGTAAAGTCCCAACAATGTTACTGCACCCTTCCTATTTCTTAGCTCTACCCATATTGCCTCAGTGCTCGAATCCTCCATCGTGCCCTCCTTAATCACAGCTGTGATATCATCTCTGACCAGTAATGCAACTCCTCCACCCCTTTTACCTCCCTCTCTATCCCTCCTGAAGCATCTATACCCTGGGATATTTAGTTGCCAGTCTTGCCCTTCCCTCAACTAAGTCTCAGTAATACCAATAACATCATATTCCCAGGTACTAACCCAAGCCCTAAGTTCATCTGCCTTACCTACTACACTTCTCGCATTAAAACAAATGCACCTCAGACCACCTGGGACTAACTATGGGACTCCAAAGAGCCATCGCAGACTCGATGGACAGAATGGCCTCCTGCAATCCTGTCCCTATTCTATGATTCAGTGAGAAGTGCCAAACACACCCTTGAAGTAGTTGGCTGCAAATCCGGCCTTGTTGATTGAAGCGTCCGATATAAACCTCAGCCAGAGCTTGTTGGAGCTGGACCTGACGTCGCTCGGCTTGTTGGAGCCGCAGAATTGACCAATCAGAGCGGCGTCTGCGCTGTCACCATCGCGGATCTCCAGGTAATCGTACGCGCAGCTGTCGTGTCTTTCGATCTGGAAAACGGAAACAGAAATGAGGAAGGAGTTTGTGTCCAGAACGGTCAGAATCTCAGCAGCAACAAGTGATAAGTCAGCGAAAAACACAGACTGCGCGAACGTCGCAGAGAATGCTGGGAAATCAATCCCATCAGCACTCTCACCGGATCCCCGGAGATCTGATCAATCCGCCCTCTAGGGTGGATCTCTCCGACAGATGGGGCTGAATTGTCGAACTTGTCCTCCTAATCCCAGCCCGATACAATGAACCGCAAATCCAGCCCCGAGACACACATGGTACCAGGACCCACTGCCTGAAACACACACGGTACCAGGACCCACTGCCTGAAACACACATGGTACCAGGACCCACTGCCTGAAACACACATGGTACCAGGACCCACTGCCTGAAACACACATGGCACCAGGACCCACTGCCTGAAACACACACGGTGCCAGGACCCACTGCCTGAAACACACACGGTGCCAGGATCCACTGCCTGAAACACACATGGTACCAGGATCCACTGCCTGAAACACACATGGTACCAGGTTCCACTGCCTGAAACACACATGGTACCAGGATCCACTGCCTGAAACACACATGGTACCAGGTTCCACTGCCTGAAACCACACATGGTACCAGGACCCACTGCCTGAAACACACACGGTGCCAGGACCCACTGCCTGAAACACACATGGTACCAGGACCCACTGCCTGAAACACACATGGTACCAGGACCAATGCCTGAAACACACATGGTACCAGGTCCCACTGCCTGAAACACACATGGTACCAGGACCCACTGCCTGAAACACACATGGTACCAGGTTCCACTGCCTGAAAAACACACGGTGCCAGGACCCACTGCCTGAAACACACATGGTACCAGGAACCTCTGCCTGAAACACACATGGCACCAGGACCCGCTGCCTAAAACACACCGGTACCAGGATCCACTGCCTGAAACACACACGGTGCCAGGACCCACTGCCTGAAACACACACGGTGCCAGGACCCACTGCCTGAAACACACACGGTGCCAGGATCCACTGCCTGAAACACACACGGTACCAGGATCCACTGCCTGAAACACACACGGTGCCAGGACCCACTGCCTGAAACACACATGGTACCTGGACCCACTGCCTGAAACACACACGGTGCCAGGAATCCACTGCCTGAAACACACATGGTACCAGGACCCTCTGCCTGAAACACACACGGTGCCAGGATCCACTGCCTGAAACACACATGGTGCCGGGACCCACTGCCTGAAACACACACGGTGCCGGGACCCACTGCCTGAAACACACACGGTGCCGGGACCCACTGCCTGAAACACACACGGTGCCAGGACCCCACTTCCTGAAACACACATGGTACCAGGATCCACTGCCTGAAAAACACACGGTACCAGGATCCACTGCCTGAAACACACGTGGGTACCAGGTTCCACTGCCTGAGGACCCACTTCCTGAAACACACACGGTGCCAGGATCCACTTCCTGAAACACACACGGTGCCAGGACCCACTGCCTGAAACAACACATGGTGCCAGGACCCACTGCCTGAAACACACACGGTGCCAGGACCCACTGCCTGAAACACACACGGTGCCAGGACCACTGCCTGAAACACACACGGTGCCAGGATCCACTGCCTGAAACACACACGGTACCAGGATCCACTGCCTGAAACACACACGGTGCCAGGACCCACTGCCTGAAACACACATGGTACCTGGACCCCACTGCCTGAAACACACACGGTGCCGGGACCCACTGCCTGAAACACACACGGTGCCAGGACCCACTGCCACGGACGCACATGGTACCAGGACCCACTGCCTGAACACACACGGTGCCAGGACCCACTGCCTGAAACCACACACGGTGCCAGGACCCCACTGCCTGAAACACACATGGTAGCAGGATCCACTGCCTGAAACACACATGGTACCAGGTTCCACTGCCTGAAACACACATGGTACCAGAATCCACTGCCTGAAACACACATGGTACCAGGACCCACTGCCTGAAACACACATGGTACAGGATCCACTGCCTGAAACACACATGGTACCAGGACCCACTGCCTGAAACACACATGGTACCAGGACCCACTGCCTGAAACACACATGGTGCCAGGACCACTGCCTGAAACACACACGGTGCCAGGATCCACTTCCTGAACACACACGGTGCCAGGACCCACTGCCTGAAACACACACGGTGCCAGGATCCACTTCCTGAAACACACACGGTACCAGGACCCACTGCCTGAAACACACATGGTACCCTGACCCACTGCCTGAAACACACACGGGTACCAGGACCCACTGTCTGAAACACACATGGTACCAGGACCCACTGCCTGAAACACACATGGTACCAGGACCCACTGCCTGAAACACACATGGTGCCAGGCTCCACTGCCTGAAACCACATGGTACCAGGATCCACTGCCTGAAACACACACGGTGCCAGGACCCACTGCCTGAAACACACATGGTACCAGGACCCACTGCCTGAAACACACACGGTGCCAGGATCCACTTCCTGAAACACACCCGGTGCCAGGATCCACTTCCTGAAACACACACGGTACCAGGACCCTCTGCCTGAAACACACATGGTACCCGGACCCCACTGCCTGAAACACACACGGTACCAGGACCCACTTCCTGAAACACACACGGTGCCAGGATCCACTTCCTGAAACACAAACGGTGCCAGGACCCACTGCCTGAAACACACACGGTGCCAGGACCCACTGCCTGAAACACACACGGTGCCAGGATCCACTGCCTGAAACACACACGGTGCCAGGACCCACTGCCTGAAACACACACGGTGCCAGGTCCCACTGCCTGAACACACATGGTACCAGGTTCCACTGCCTGAAAGACACATGTACCAGGACCCCCACTGCCTGAAACACACATGGTACCCGGACCCACTGCCTGAAACACACACACTGGTACCAGGATCCACTTCCTGAAACACACACGGTACCAGGACCCACTGCCTGAAACACACATGGTACCCGGTCCCTGCCTGAAACACACACGGTACCAGGACCCACTTCTGAAACACACACGGTGCCAGGATCCACTTCCTGAAACACACACGGTGCCAGGACCCACTGCCTGAAACACACACGGTGCCAGGACCCACTGCCTGAAACACACCACGGTGCCAGGACCCACTGCCTGAAACACACATGGTACCAGGATCCACTGCCTGAAACACACATGGTACAGGTTCCACTGCCTGAAACACACATGGTACCAGGACCCACTGCCTGAAACACACATGGTACCAGGACCCACTGCCTGAAACACACATGGTACCAGGATCCACTGCCTGAAACACACATGGTGCCAGGACCCACTGCCTGAAACACACATGGTACCTGGACCCCTGCCTGAAACACACATGGTGCCAGGACCCACTGCCTGAAACAACACGGTGCCAGGATCCACTTCCTGAAACACACACGGTGCCAGGACCCACTGCCTGAAACACACACGGTGCCAGGATCCACTTCCTGAACACACACGGTACCAGGACCCACTGCCTGAAACACACATGGTACCCGGACACCCACTGCCTGAAACAACACGGTACCAGGACCCACTGCCTGAAACACACATGGTACCAGGACCCACTGTCTGAAACACACACGGTACCAGACCCACTGCCTGAAACAACATGGTACCAGGACCCACTGCCTGAAACACACACGGTGCCAGGATCCACTGCCTGAAACACACACGGTGCCGGGACCCACTGCCTGAAACACACACGGTACCAGGACCCACTGCCTGAAAACACATGGTACCAGGACCCACTGCCTGAACACACACGGTACCAGGACCCACTGCCTGAAACACACATGGTACCCGGTCCCACTGCCTGAAACACACACGGTGCCAGGACCCACTGCTCTGAAACACACATGGTGCCAGGACCCACTGCCTGAACACACATGGTACCAGGGTCCACTGCCTGAAACACACACGGTGCCAGGATCCACTGCCTGAAACACACATGGTACCCGGACCCACTGCCTGAAACACACACGGTGCAGGGACCCACTGCCTGAAACACACACGGTGCCAGGACCCACTGCCTGAAACACACACGGTGCTAGGATCCACTGCCAGGGACGCACATGTTTTCAGGGAGTGCAGGAAGGTTTACCAGATTGATCCCTGGGCTGGGTAGGACTGTCTTATGAGGAGAGATTTAGTTGGTTAGGATTATATTCATTGGGTTTAGAAGAGTGAGAGGGTATCAGATACATAGAAGATAGGAGCAGGATGAGGCCTTTTGGCCCTTCGAGCCTGCTCCGCCATTCATCACGATCATGGATGATCATCCAACTCAATAGCATAATCCTGCTTTCTCCCCATAGCATTTGATCCCATTCTCCCCAAGTGCTATATCTAGCGCCTCTTGAATATATTCAAAGTTTTAGCATCAACTGCTTCCTGTGGTAATAAATTCCACAGGCTCGCCACTCTTTGTGTGAAGAAATGTCTCCTTCTCTCGTCCGAAATGGTTTACCCAGAATCCTCAGACTGTGACCCCTGGTTCTGGACACACCCATCATTGGTAACATCTTCCCTGCATCTACCCTGTAGTCCTGTTAGAATTGTATAAGTCTCTATGAGATCCCCCTCATTCTTCTGAACTCCAGCGAGAACAATCCCACCTAGTCAACCTCTCCTCGTATGACAGTCCCGCCATCCCTGGAATCAGTCTGGTAAACCTTCTTGCACTCCCTCGAGAGCAAGAACATCCTTCCTCAGAGAAGGAGACCAAAACTGCACACATACTCCAAATGAGGCCTCACCAAGGCCCTGTATAATTGCAGCAACACATCCCTGCTTCTATACTCGAAACCTCTCGCAATGAAGGCCAACATACCATTAGCCTTCTTTACCGACTGCTGCCTGCATGCTTACCTTCAGCGACTGGTGCACAAGGACACCCAGGTCCCGCTGCACACTCCCCTCTCCCAATTTACAACCATTCAGGTAGTAATCTGCCTGTTTTTGCTTCCAAAGTGATAACCTCACTTATCCAAATTATACTGCATCTGCCATTGATTTGCCCACTCGCCCAACCTGTCCAGATCTTGCTGTAGGATCCTGCATCCTCGTCACAATTCACCCTCCACCCAACTTGGTATCATCTGCAAACTTTTGAGAAGTTACATTTTGTTCCCTCATCCAAATCATTAATTTATATTGTGAATAGCTGGGGTTCCAGCACCAATCCCTGTGTTAGCACCCAACTGGTTACTGTGATCTGACAGAAACTTACAAAATTCTAACAGGATTAGACAAGGAAGATTCAGAAAGAATGTTCCCGATGGTGGGGGAGTCCAGAACTAGGGGTCATAGTTTGAGGATAAGGGATAAACCTTTCAGGACTGAGGTGAGGAGAAATGTCTTCGCCCAGAGAGAGTGGTGAATCTGTGGAATTCACTCCCACAGAAAATAGTTGAGGCCCAAACATTGTGAAATTTCAAGAAGTTAGATATAGCTCTTGGGGTTAAAGGAATCGAGGGGTCTGGGGGAGGGGGGGAGGCAGGATCAGGGTGTTGAACTTGATGATCAGCCATGAATAGCGGAGCTGGCTCGATGGGCTGAATGGCCTCCTCCTGTTGCTGTTTTCTATGTGACCGTGGAGAGGCATGGACGACAATCCTGTCCCAAGATAACTCCGCCGTGAATCCTGTCCAGGGGGACAGCCCAACTATCCTCCCCTTGGAAAGAATAAATGACAAATAAATAACAGGCGGGGAGCTTTACCTCAAAGGCCTGGAAGACAAGGCCGACATTATAATTCTCATCAACAGTGATGGTCCAAATGCATTCCTTGGATGGTCGGTAGTCATCTGGATAATTTGGAGACTGAATCTGTCCGGTGTCCTTCTGAATATCCCCTCCACAGATCGCTGTGCCGCAAAGAGGAGAGAGTTTGATACAAGTCCGGTAATCCACTGGGATAAATATCCATCACAGATTGTAATACCTGGCAGTTATACGCTTTGTAAAATATCCTGGCAAAATTAATCAGCACCATTCACAACTCCTCAGATAAAGAAGCCGTCCGTGTCCAAATGCAACAAGACGTGGAAATATCCAGGCTCGGGCTGACAAGTTACATTCGCTTCACACAATGCCAGGCAATGACCTCCAGGAGAGGATCTAACCATCGCACCTTGACATTCAATGACATTACCATAACTGAATCCCCCACAAGAAACATCCAACATTGACCAGAAATTGATCTGGAGTAGCCACATAAATTCTGTGGCTACCAGAGCAGGTCAGAGGCTGGGAATCCTGCGGAGAGTAACTCACCTCCTGACTCCCCAAAGCCTGTCCACCATCTACAAGGCACAAGTCTCCCAGGTGATGGAATACTCTCCACTTGCCTGGATGAGCACAGCTCTAACAACACTCAAGAAACTCAACACCATCCAGGACAAAGCAGCCCCGCTTGATTGCTCCCCTTCCACAAACATTCACTCCCTTCACCACCGACACACAGTAACAGCCGTGTGTACCATTACAAGATGCACTGCAGGAACTCACCAAGGCTCCTCAGGCAGCACCTTCCAAACCCATGACCACAACCATCTAGAAGGACAAGAGCAGCAGATACCTGGGAACCCACTACCTGGAGGTTCCCCTCCAAGTCACTCCCACCCTGACTTGGAAATATATCGGCCGTTCCTTCACTGTCGCTGGGGCAAAGTCCTTGACCTCCCTAACAGCACTGTGGGTGTACCTACACCACACGGACTGCAGCGGCCAAGAAGGCAGCTCACCACCACCTTCCCGAGGGCAACTAGGGATGGGTGATAAATGCTGGCCTAACCAGCAATGCCCACATCAATAATACTAACCACTGTGCCACCGTGGGCTATACCCACTGGGTTTAATTTCTGGTGTATTTCAGTTATTTTCCCTTTCCGAGGTGCTTATTTTTCTATTTCATAGAATTCACAGTGCAGAAGGAGGCCATTCGGCCCATCGAGTCTGCACCGGCTCTTGGAAAGAGCACCCTACCCAAGGTCAACACCTCCCCCTATCCCCACAACCCAGTAACCCCACCCAACACTAAGGGCAATTTTGGACACTAAGGGCAATTTATCATGGCCAATCCACCTAACCTGCACATCTTTGGACTGGGGAGGAAACCGGAGCACCCGGAGGAAACCCACGCACACACGGGGAGGATGTGCAGACTCCGCACAGACAGTAACCCAAGCCGGAATCGAACCTGGGACCCTGGAGCTGTGAAGCAATTGTGCTAACCACATGCTCAAGATGTTCAGATGCTCAAGACTAATTCTCAAGATGTGGGCGTTGCTTAAGATTGGTAATTGGTGCCTCTTCAGTCCCCGAGGGGTGGTGTTGAATTGCTACTAACACTGTGATATCACAACTGACTGACGGAGTTACGGTGTGAGACAGGAGTCACATACAGGCCACAAGGTTTCCTTTGCTGATGGAGATCACGGACCCAGTTGGGTTTTTGGGACAAAGCGAAATCTCTTTGATGGTTTTTGTTAATATTTTAAAACCAAATTCAAATTCTCGGGCTGCCTGGGGGAGAATGCAGGTTCTCTGGGCTCATAAACCCCAGGGACTTGATGGCGGACAACCAAACCCTGGTTTCAGCAGCTACTGACTGTCCCCTCTTCCCCAATCAGATCCCCCCCCTGCTGAATCGTAGCCCAGGCGGGAGAGCAAAGCCATCTGATTGGCTGCTGGACGCCCCCAGGGACAGCGAAGACACAGCAAGCTGGGCCTGCTCAGGATCAAGGTTCAGGTCGAACCCTTTCAATGCAGCCTGGTGGCATGGATGCCAATCCCAAGATGACCCTGTCACGCCCAACTGCCCCTTAGAGCACAAAGTTGCTGAGAGGAAGCTCGATTCTGAATTCACCTCCCGGCCGACCCCTCGTCTGGAGGATCCCACAAGAAGGGAGTCGAGGAGATAACTGGTCAACGCATTCACTAGGAAGGGTTTCAGAGAGAGCTATTCCCAGACCAGAGTAAAAATTAATTTAGGATGTGGGAGTCGCTGGTTAGGTCACATTTATTGCCCATCCCTAAATTCCCCCTTCAGAAGGTGGGGGTGAGCTGCCTTCTTGAACCGCTGCAGTCCTTGGGCTGTAGGTACACCCACTGTGCTGTTAGGGAGGAGTTCCAGGATGCTGCCCCAGTGACAGTGAAGGAACGGCCGATATATTTCCAGTCAGGATGGTGAGCGACTTGGAGGGGAACCTCCAGGTGGTGGGGTTCCCAGGTATCTGCTGCTCTTGTCCTTCTAGATGGTAGTGGCTGTGGGTTTGGAAGGTGCTGCCTAAGGAACCTTGTGAGTTACTGCAGTGCATCCTGTAGATGGTACACACGGCTGCCACTGTGTGTTGGTGGTGGAGGGAGTGAATGTTTGTGGACGGGGAGCGATCAAGCGGCTGCTTTGTCCTGGATGGTGTGGAGCTTCTTGAGTGTTGTTGGAGCTGCACTCATCCAGGCAAGTGGGAGTATTCCATCACACTCCTGACTTGTGCTTTGTAGATGACAGAATCATAGAAGGGCAGCACAGTAGCAGACGTAGCACTGTGGCTTCACAGCGCCAGGGTCCCAGGTTCGATTCCCGGCTTGGGTCACTGTCTGTGCGGAGTCTGCACGTTCTCCCCGTGTGTGCGTGGGTTTCCTCCGGGTGCTCCGGTTTCCTCCCACAGTCCAAAGATGTGCAGGTTAGTTGGATTGGCCATGGTAAATTGCCCATAGTGTCCATAAAGGTTGGGAGGGTTATTGGGTTACGGGAATAGGGTGGAAGTGAGGGCTTAAGTGGGTCGGTGCAGACTCGATGGGCCGAATGGCCTCCTGCACTGTATGTTCTATGTATCTATGTAATCATTTACAGTGCAGAAGGAGGCCATTCGGCCCATCGAATCTGCACCGGCTCTTGGAAAGAGTACCCCATTTAAGCCCACACTTTTAACCTATCCCCGTAACTCAATAACCCCGTCTAACCTTTTGGACACTAAGGGCAATTGATCCTGGCCAATCCACCCAACCTGCACATCTTTGGACGAGAGGAAACCGGAGCACCCGGAGGAAACCCACGCAGACACGGGGAGAACGTGCAGACTCCGCACAGACAGTGACCCAAGCTGGGAATCGAACCTGGGACCCTGGAGCTGTGAAGCAACTGTTCTACCGTGCTGCAGGTACCGTGGTGGACAGGCTTTGTAGGAGTTAGGAGGTGAGTTATTCACCGTAGGATTCCTAGCCTTGACCTGCCCTGGTAGCCACAGTACTAATGTGGCTGGGTCCAGCTCAGTTTCCGATCAATGGTAACCCCCAGGATGTTGATTGTGGGGGATTCAGCGATGGTAATGTCATAGAATGTCAAGGGGGCGATGGTTAGATCCTCTCTTGTAGGAGATGGTCATTGCCTGGCACATGTGTGGCACGAATGTAACTTGCCACTTGTCAGCCCCGAGCCTGGATATTGTCCAGGTTCAACTGCACAGGTTGCAGTGTGAATGCTAGCTCTGGCCCATGAGTCTAAATCCGGGCACCACTGCCCACTCCCTCTGGGTATACCCACTTCCGTCACCTGTGCCGGATTGCGTTCCCTCAGGATGAATCCCTGTTCTTCCAGGCCCCACCTGGAGAATCTGTATCTTCCCAATAGCTGCCGACCGGCCATCACCTGGGACTTCGCCATCTCGCCGGGCAATGACGCAGCAGAGAAATTGTGGGCACAGGGGTGGGGGCTCAGGTGCCCGAGCCAGCTGAATAGCCGCTGGCACAGTCACGGGGGAAGAGGTCGTTCACCTGTTACATGGGAGGAGGGATTCTCTCAGCCACAGCACCTTCTGCACACTGGAGAAAGGCTACTCGGACATGCCACCGAAATAGGCCACTCAGCCCATCACATCTGGGCTAGATCTCCGAACGGGCTGTTCTTCTGGTCCCACCCAGTCCTACCCTCTTCAAAATCATTGGGCTCAAAGATTCGACTGACACATGGGCCCAAACGGAATAATTAGTCGGAATAATTTGGCAAAATGTCACCTTTGACGACAGGGTTTAGTTGAATAACATTCGTACCTTCATAAACAGCAGAGAAGCCTTTTCCCACCCAGTTGCCGCTGCTACGGAATTCGATCCAGAGTCGGCTCTCAGTGGAAACCAGCGTTTCTGGCAGCTTTTCACCACAAAACCGTCCTGAAGGGACACAAGACCAACAATCAGCACCGGCCGAGGACTCAACCTGGGGCCACATTCTCTTTTGAAAGGATGAGCTGCGTTCTTCCACCTCAGTCACAAAATCATCGGCTGAGGTTGCGCTCCGGGAGCTCGGGCACAGGTCTAGGCTGCCAGTGGGAATGATACAGGGGCTGGTCCTCAGACATGGGCCGGGATTCTCCCCGACCCGGCGGAACCACTCCGGCATCGGGCCTCCCCAAAGGTGCGGAATTCTCTGCACCTTGAGGGGCTAGGCCCGCACCGGAGTGGCTCCCGCTCCGCCGGCCGACGCGAACGGCCTTTAGCGCCGCCGGCCGACGCAAACGGCCTTTAGCGCCCCGCCGACCGAGGCGAACGGCTGGCCGAAAGGCCTTCGCCGGTCGGCGTGAGTCCCTGCATGTGCCAGAGCGTCAGCGGCCGATGACGTCACCCCGGCGCATGCGCGTCGGGGGGGTCTCTTCCGCCGCCAGGGTGGAGGCCGTGGCTGCGGCAGGAGAAGAAGAGTGCACCCAGGCACAGGCCCCCCGCCGATCGGTGGGCCCCGATCGCGGGCCAGGCCACCATGGGGGCACCCCCCCCCCGGGGTCCGTTCGCCCCGCGCCCCACAACCCATATTTACCCCTTAAATAACATGACCAAAATCTGGTCAATGATCACATCGCTCTTTGTGGGATTTTGCACAAATTGGCTGCCCTGTTCCCGCCCTTACAACAGTGGCCAACTTCGGTGTAGAGACTAGTATATTCCCAGATTCTGAAGGCGAGAATCTATCTCCACTTGGAGAGGCAGGTTTGATCAGGAATAGTCAGCGTGGCTTTGTCAGAGGGAGGTCAGGCCTCAAAATTTGATTGTATTTTTTCAGCATGTGACCAGGTGTGTAGATGAGGACGTGCATTGATGTAGTACATGGATTTCAGCAAAGCCGTTGACAAGGTCCCACATGGGAGACGTATAGAAAGGCAAATGGACGTGGGATACAGGGGTAACTTGATAATGTGGATTCAAAATTGGCTGAGCTGTCGGAGACAGAGGGTGATGCCAGTCGGTGCTTTAGTGACTGGAAGCCAGTGTCCTGTGGGGTACCACAGGGATCTGTGCTGGGTCCTTATTATTCATCATTGTTATAAATGACATAGATGACTATGTGGGGGGTAGGGTCAGTAAGTTTGCGGATGACACAAAGATTGGCCGGGTGGTTAACAGTGAGATTGAGTGTCTTGGTTACAGGAAGATGTGGATGGGATGGGCAAATGGCAGAAAATGGCAGATTGGAAGGAGTAATGTGACAAGGAAGTACTCAATGACTGGGAAGTTCCGAGGAACAAAGGGACCTTGGTGTGTTTGTCCATAGATCTCTGAAGGCGGAAGGGCAGGTTAATAGGGTGGGGAAAAGGCATATAGGACACTTGCCTTTATCAATCGGGGCATAGATTACAAAAGCAGGGAGGCCATGTTGGGGTTGTATAGAACTTTGGTGAGGCCACAGCTGGAGCACTGTGTGTAATTCTGGTCACCACATTATAGGAAGGATGTGATTGTACTGGAGGGGGCGCAGAGGAGATTCACCAGGATGTTGCCTGGATGGAACATTTCAGTTATGGAGATAGGTTGGATAGGCTGGGTTGTTTTCTCTGGAGCAGAGAAGACTGTAGGGGCGGCCTGATCGAGGTGGACAAGATTATGAGGGACATGGACAGGGTGGGTAGGGAACAGCTGTTCCCCTTAGTTGACGGGTCAGTTACGAGGGGGGCACAGGTTCAAGGTGAGGGGGGGGGAGGTTCAGGAGGGATTTCAGGAAAATCTTTTTACCCCGAGGGTGGACGGTCTGGAACGCACTGCCTGGGAGGGTGGGAGAGGCGGGTTGCCTCACATCAATCATAGAATTTACAGTGCAGAAGGGGGCCATTCAGCCCATCGAGTCTGCACTGGCCCTTGGAAAGAGCACCCTGCTTAAGCCCACCCTATGGATACCCTATCCCCGTAACCCAGTGACCCCCACCTAACCATTGGACATGAAGGAGCAATTTATCATGACCAATCCTAACCTGCACATAATTGGACAGTGGGAGGGAACCGGAGCACCCGGAGGAAACCCACGCAGACACGGGGAGAAACGTGCAGACTCCGTACAGACAGTGACCCGAGGCCGGGATTGAACCAGGGTCCCAGGAGCTGCGAGCAGAAGTGCTAACCACTGTGCCATCGTGTCGCCTGTGCTAACCATTGCACCACCGTGCTGCCCTACTAACCACTGTGCCACCGTGCTACCCATGCTAATGACTGTGCCACCGTGCTGCCCCGTACTAACCACTGTGCCACCGTACTGTCCGTACTAACCACTGTGCCACCGTGCTGCCCGTACTAACCCACTGTGCCACCGTGCTGCCCGTACTAACCACTGTGCCACCGTGCTGCCCGTACTAACCACTGTGCCACCGTTCTACCCATGCTAACGACTGTGCCACCGTGCTGCCCGTACTAACCACTGTGCCACCACTCAACTTCATCTTCATTAAATTCTCTGTTACTTCATTAAAAAATTAATTAACTCAAACTTCTCCTAAATTAACTCAAACCTCTCCTTAACTCAAATATCTTGGGTCGCATAGTTCCAAGGCGGTTAGCACTGCTGCCTCACAGCGCCACAGGGTGGGATTCGGCCTCAGGTCACTGTCTGTGCGGATTCTGCACATTCTCCCCGTGTCTGCGTGGGTTCCCTCCGGGTGCTCCGGTTTCCTCCCACAACCCAAAGATGTGCAGCTTAGGCTATGAGATTAAGGCAGTGGGCCAAGGTGCTCCTTCAGAGGGTCGGTGCAAAGCTGATGGGCCAAATGGCCTCCTTCTGCACTGTAAAGGTTCTATGATCTCCGTAATTAACTCAAACCCCTGCTTAACTAACTCTAACCTCTCGTTTACAACTCTTCACCTTAACTCACTCAAACCTCTTCTTAACTCAAATCTCTCCTTAAATAACTCAAACTGCTCTGAAACTAACTCAAACTGCTCTGAAACTAACTCAAACTGCTCTGAAACTAACTCAAACTGCTCTGAAACTAACTCAAACTGCTCTGAAACTAACTCAAACTGCTCGGAAACTAACTCAAACTGCTCTAAAACTAACTCAAACTGTTCTAAAACTAACTCAAACTGCTCTGTAACTAACTCAAACTGCTCTAAAACTAACTCAAACTGCTCTGTAACTAACTCAAACTGCTCTGTAACTAACTCAAACGGCTCTGAAACTAACTCAAACTGCTCTGAAACTAACTCAAACTGCTCTGAAACTAACTCAAATTGCTCTGTAACTAACTCAAACTGCTCTGAAACTAACTCAAACTGCTCTGAAACTAACTCAAACTGCTCTGAAACTAACGCAAATCTCTCCGAGTCCTGTCCATCTTTCTCTGATTTCGGTTTTGAACACCTTTTCCCTGCTATTGTTAAACTCTCTGCCCAGTCATTGCTCAGACTGCCCTTTGTTGAGCATGGGTGCCGCATTTGACAATCTCTCCCACATCTGGGAAATATTGGAAGACTTTGAAAATCCCTTCTGCAGCCCCCACTCTCACCTCCTTCACCAACCCGTGATGTATGCCATCCGCTCCTGGCGACCTATCCGCTCTGAGCGAAGCCCAGTCTTTCCAGCACGTCTTGCCTCTCAATTCTCACCCCACCCCTGACCTCCTGCTTCTGATGATATTTATTCAGATTCCCCCTCCTTTAGTGAACAAGATGTGGAGATGCCGGCGTTGGACTGGGGTGAGCACAGTAAGAAGTCTTACAACACCAGGTTAAAGTCCAACAGGTTTGATTCAAACACAAGCTTTCGGAGTACTGCTCCTTCACCTGAGGAAGGAGCAGTGCTCCGAAAGCTCGTGTTTGAATCAAACCTGTTGGACTTAACCTGGTGTTGTAAGACTTCTTAGTGAACAAAGTAGACATTTCATAAACTTGCCCTGCGTCTCTGAGTGCACATCATCCTCCTTCACAACAAGTAGGATCCGCACCACCTCTTTCTGCCTGCTTATTATTTATATGCTGGTAGGAGATGTTTTCACGCTCTCTGCAAATCTAATCTCGGACTCTGCCTTTGCAAGTTTAATTTCCTCTTCACCTGCACTCTTTTTTAAAATATAAATTTAGAATACCCAATTCATTTTTTCCAATTCAGCGAGGCCAATCCACATACCCTGCACGTCTTTGGGGGTGAAACACACGCAAACACGGGGAGAACGTGCAAACTCCACACGGACAGTGACCCAGAGCCGGGATCGAACCTGGAACCTTGGCGCCATGAGGCAGCAGTGCTAACCACTGTGCCACAGTGCTGCCCGTCACCTCCACTCTTACCCTACTGTATTTAGCCTGGTTTGCACTTGAAGAATTTACCTGACATGCAGTCTTGTCACATCCTTTCTCTCCCTTGTCAGCCACAGAGCCCTGAATTTGGTTTCATTCTGTGATGACGATTGAGGAACCCAAACACCTGGGATAGCGTCTCTGCTCCGAAAGAGCATCACTCCCTCAGCACTAACTCTCTGGCGGTGCAGCACTCCCTCAGTACTGACACTCTCTCAAACTGACCCTCTGACAGTGCAGCACTCCCTCAGTACTGACCCTCTGACAGTGCGGCACTCCCTCAGTACTGACCCTCTGACAGTGCGGCACTCCCTCAGTACTGACCCTCTGACAGTGCGGCACTCCCTCAGTACTGACCCTCTGACAGTGCGGCACGCCCTCAGTACTGACCCTCTGACAGTGCAGCACTCCCTCAGTACTGACCCTCTGACAGTGCGGCACTCCCTCAGTACTGACCCTCTGACAGTGCGGCACTCCCTCAGTACTGACCCTCTGACAGTGCAGCACTCTCTCAGTACTGACCCTCTGACAGTGCAGCACTCCCTCAGTACTGACCCTCTGACAGTGCGGCACTCTCTCAGTACTGACCCTCTGACAGTGCAGCATTCCCTCAGTACTGACCCTCTGACAGTGCAGCACTCCCTCAGTACTGACCCTCTGACAGTGTGGCACTCTCTCAGTACTGACCCTCTGACAGTGCAGCATTCTCTCAGTACTGACCCTCTGACAGTGCAGCACTCCCTCAGTACTGACCCTCTGACAGTGCGGCACTCCCTCAGTACTGACCCTCTGACAGTGAGGCACTCCCTCAGTACAGACCCTCTGACAGTGCAGCACTCTCTCAGTACTGACCCTCTGACAGTGCAGCACTCTCTCAGTACTGACCCTCTGACAGTGCAGCATTCCCTCAGTACTGACCCTCTGACAGTGCAGCACTCTCTCAGTACTGACCCTCTGACAGTGAGGCACTCCAGTACTGACCCTCTGACAGTGCAGCACTCTCTCAGTACTGACCCTCTGACAGTGCAGCATTCCCTCAGTACTGACCCTCTGACAGTGCAGCACTCCCTCAGTACTGACCCTCTGACAGTGCGGCACTCCCTCAGTACTGGCCCTCTGACAGTGCAGCACTCCCTCAGTACTGACCCTCTGACAGTGCAGCACTCCCTCAGTACTGACCCTCTGACAGTGCGGCACTCCCTCAGTACTGACCCTCTGACAGTGCAGCACTCCCTCAGTACTGACCCTATGACAGTGCGGCACTCCGTCAGAACTGACCCTCTGACAGTGCAGCACTCCCTCAGTACTGACCCTCTGACAGTGCAGCACTCCCTCAGTACTGACCCTCTGACAGTGCAGCACTCTCTCAGTACTGACCCTCTGACAGTGAGGCACTCCCTCAGTACTGACCCTCTGACAGTGCAGCACTCTCTCAGTACTGACCCTCTGACAGTGCGGCCCTCCCTCAGTACTGACCCTCTGACAGTGCAGCGCTTCCTCAGAACTGACCCTCTGACAGTGCGGCACTCCCTCAGTACTGACCCTCTGACTGTGCGGCACTCCCTCAGTACTGACCCTCTGACAGTGCAGCACTCCCTCAGTATTGACCCTCTGACAGTGTAGCGCTACCTCAGTACTGACCCTCTGACAGTGCAGCGCTCCCTCTGTACTGACCCTCTGACAGTGCAGCACTCCCTCAGTACTGACCCTCTGACAGTGCGGCACTCCCTGAGTACTGACTCACTGACAGTGCATCACTCCCTCAGCACTAACCCTCTGACGGTGCGGCACTCCCTCGGTACTGACCCTCTGACAGTGCGGCACTCCCTCAGTACTGACCCTCTGACAGTGCAGCACCCCCTCAGTACTGACCCTCTGACAGTGCGGTACTCCCTCAGTACTGACCCTCTGACAGTGCGGCACTCCCTCAGTACTGACCCTCTGACAGTGCGGCACTCCCTCAGAACTGACCCTCTGACAGTGCAGCACTCCCTCAGTACTGACCCTCTGACAGTGCGGCACTCCCTCAGTACTGACCCTCTGACAGTGCGGCACTCCATCAGTACTGACCCTCTGACAGTGCGGCACTCCCTCAGTACTGACCCTCTGACAGTGCAGCACTCCCTCAGTACTGACCCTCCCACAGTGCGGCTCTCCCTCAGTACTGACCCTCTGACAGTGCGGCACTCCCTCAGTACCGACCCTCTGACAGTGCAGCATTCCCTCAGTACTGACCCTCTGACAGTGCGGCACTCCCTCAGTACTGACCCTCTGACAGTGCGGCACTCCCTCAGTACTGACCCTCTGACAGTGCGGCACTCCCTCAGTACTGACCCTCTGACAGTGCGGCACTCCCTCAGTACTGACCCTCTGACAGTGCGGCACTCCCTCAGTACTGACCCTCTGACAGTGCGGCACTCCCTCAGTACTGACCCTCTGACAGTGCGGCACTCCCTCAGTACTGACCCTCTGACAGTGCGGCACTCCCTCAGTACTGACCCTCTGACAGTGCGGCACTCCCTCAGTACTGACCCTCTGACAGTGCGGCACTCCCTCAGTACTGACCCTCTGACAGTGCGGCACTCCCTCAGTACTGACCCTCTGACAGTGCAGCACTCCCTCAGTACTGACCCTATGACAGTGCGGCACTCCGTCAGAACTGACCCTCTGAAAGTGCGGCCCTCCCTCAGTACTGACCCTCTGACAGTGCAGCGCTTCCTCAGAACTGACCCTCTAACAGTGCGGCACTCCCTCAGTACTGACCCTCTGACAGTGCAGCACTCCCTCAGTATTGACCCTCTGACAGTGTAGCGCTACCTCAGTACTGACCCTCTGACTGTGCGGCACTCCCTCAGTACTGACCCTCTCTCAAACTGACCCTCTGACAATGCAGCACCCCCTCAGTACTGACCCTCTGACAGTGCAGCACCCCCTCAGTACTGACCCTCTGACAGTGCGGCACTCCCTCAGTACTGACCCTCTGACTGTGCGGCACTCCCTCAGTACTGACCCTCTGACAGTGCAGCACTCCCTCAGTATTGACCCTCTGACAGTGTAGCGCTACCTCAGTACTGACCCTCTGACAGTGCAGCGCTCCCTCAGTATTGACCCTCTGACAGTGTAGCGCTACCTCAGTACTGACCCTCTGACTGTGCGGCACTCCCTCAGTACTGACCCTCTCTCAAACTGACCCTCTGACAATGCAGCACCCCCTCAGTACTGACCCTCTGACAGTGCAGCACCCCCTCAGTACTGACCCTCTGACAGTGCGGCACTCCCTCAGTACTGACCCTCTGACTGTGCGGCACTCCCTCAGTACTGACCCTCTGACAGTGCAGCACTCCCTCAGTATTGACCCTCTGACAGTGTAGCGCTACCTCAGTACTGACCCTCTGACAGTGCAGCGCTCCCTCTGTACTGACCCTCTGACAGTGCAGCACTCCCTCAGTACTGACCCTCTGACAGTGCGGCACTCCCTGAGTACTGACTCACTGACAGTGCATCACTCCCTCAGCACTAACCCTCTGACGGTGCGGCACTCCCTCGGTACTGACCCTCTGACAGTGCGGCACTCCCTCAGTACTGACCCTCTGACAGTGCAGCACCCCCTCAGTACTGACCCTCTGACAGTGCGGTACTCCCTCAGTACTGACCCTCTGACAGTGCGGCACTCCCTCAGTACTGACCCTCTGACAGTGCGGCACTCCCTCAGAACTGACCCTCTGACAGTGCAGCACTCCCTCAGTACTGACCCTCTGACAGTGCGGCACTCCCTCAGTACTGACCCTCTGACAGTGCGGCACTCCATCAGTACTGACCCTCTGACAGTGCGGCACTCCCTCAGTACTGACCCTCTGACAGTGCAGCACTCCCTCAGTACTGACCCTCCCACAGTGCGGCTCTCCCTCAGTACTGACCCTCTGACAGTGCGGCACTCCCTCAGTACCGACCCTCTGACAGTGCAGCATTCCCTCAGTACTGACCCTCTGACAGTGCGGCACTCCCTCAGTACTGACCCTCTGACAGTGCGGCACTCCCTCAGTACTGACCCTCTGACAGTGCGGCACTCCCTCAGTACTGACCCTCTGACAGTGCGGCACTCCCTCAGTACTGACCCTCTGACAGTGCGGCACTCCCTCAGAACCGCACCAGAATGTGGGCCTTGATTTTTGGCTGATGCACTGGAATGGGGCCTAAACCTGGAACCTTGCGATTGAGAGGCCGCTGTGCTACTAACTCCGGCATAGTGACGGCTGAACCATTGCGGGGAAAAATAGAGAAATGTCAGCTTTAACCGGAGAAACCCACATTGCCCAAGGGAAGAGTCTCTAACGGCACAGATCGTGGTGACGTGCCTGTGCACAGAGATCATAGAACATACAGTGCACAAGGAGGTCATTCGGCCGATCGAGTCTGGACCGACCCACTTAAGCCCTCACTTCCACCCTATCCCCAATAACCCCTCCTAACCTTTTTTTGGTCACTAAGGGCAATTTATCATGGCCAATCCATCTAACCTGCACGTGTTTGGACTGTGGGAGGAAACCGGAGCACCCAGAGGAAACCCACGCAGACACGGGGAGAACGTGCAGACTCCGGACAGACAGTGACCCAGCGGGGAATCGAACCTGGGACCCGGGCGCTGTGAAGCCTCAGTGCTGTCCACTTGTGCTACCGTGCTGCCCAAATAAATATGAATGTAGATAGTTAGCAGTATGACCTCCAACCAGCAGGTGGTGATAGAGATACACCAGGTGACTTGAGACACCCAGCAGTTGGTAGTGAGTCGTACAAAAGGCTAATCGCAGCTCCAGTCGAATTCACTGAATTCATTTAGTAGCCACCGTCTGTATTATAGTTTGTTAGTTATCTTAACTCGTGTTTGTTAATAAACCATCTTTCTAGTTCAACAAATCGATGTTCTGTGTACATCAATATCAAGGTCATAACACAGAACACAGCACAGGTGAGAGATATCATACCCAGGAGTGGTGCGTTCCTCCAGTAGCCATTCCGTACCTCAATGTAATCATACCAGCACAGACTGCTCTTGTACAGGTCCATGATTGTGAAGTTTAAAATGATCTGCAAAACACACAGCAAATTTATTGAAACTGTATCCGAATATCGCCACCTCTTTAAAATGTATAACTGACCGAGCCTTTCGCTACACGTCCTCATATCTTTTAATGGGACTTGATTTCAAACCTTTGTTTCATTATTCTCCTGTGAAGTACCTTTGGGATCTTACTGTGCCATTCCTGTTCCTTTATAGCCAATAGGCAGGGTGGCACAGTGGTTTGCTCTGGTATCCCACAGCGCCAGGGATCCAGGTTTGATTCCCCGCTGGGTCACCGCCTGTGCGGAGTCTGCACGTTCTCCCCGTGTGTGCGTGGGTTTCCTCCGGGTGCTCCGGTTTCCTCCCACCAGGCTAATGATGTGCAGGCTAGGTGGATTGGCCAAGATAAATTGTCCATTTTGTGTCCTGACGTTATGGGGATAGGACAGGAGAGTGGGCTCAGGTAGGGCGCTCTTTCAGAGGGTCGGCGCAGACTCAATGGGCCGAATGGCCTCCTCCTGCACTGTAGGATTCAACATGTGCAAAGTTCAAATGGGACTGAAGTGGCTCCTTTGATTTAGTGAATACCCGCAATGCGATACTGAGCACGTTGAACAATTAGTTTCCTGGGATGTGTGGCTCGTTAGGCCAGCATTTGTGCCCATCCCTAATTACCCTACAGAAGGTGGTGAGGAGCTGCTTTCTTGACCCGCTGCCGTCCTTGAGGTGTAGGTACACCCACTGTGCTGTTAGGGAGGGATTTTGCCCCAGTGACAGTGAAGGAACGGCCGATATATTTCCCAGTCAGGGTGGTGAGTGACTCGGACTGCGGGCAGTGGGGAGCTGAATGTGAGGAACATTGTCTCACTCACCCAGATTTGGTGAAAATAGCAGAAAGTCATGCCCCGAACTGCCGAGTTTCCAGGGGTGGACATGAGGGTGTTTCACACATACACTGTTCACCCGCGGAGCTGCCTCTGCTCCAGTCGGATTTTGATAGTCTGGAAGTGAGGAACCCAACTAGTGGAAAGTAGAGCTGCCAGGAGCAGGGCCGGGATTCTCCCCTACCCGGCGGGGCGGGGGGTCCTGGCGTGTCGGAGTGGTGTGAACCACTCCGGTGTCGGGCTGCCCCAAAGATGCGGAGGTCTCTGCACCTTTAGGGGCCAAGCCCTCACATTGAGGGGCTAGGCCCGCGCCGGAGTGGTTGGCGCCCTGCTGGCCAACGGGAATGGCTTTTGGTGCCATGTCAGCCGGGGCCGAAGGGACTTCGCCGGCCGGAGGAAGTCCGCGCATGCGCCGGAGCGTCAGCGGCTGCTGACGTCATCCCCGTGCATGCGCAGGGGAGGGGGTCTCTTCCGCCTCCGCCATGGTGAAGACCCATGGTGAAGGTGGAAGGAAAAGAGTGCCCCCATGGCACAGGCCCGCCTGCCGATCTGTGGGCCCCGATCGCGGGCCAGGCCACCATGGGGGCACCCCCCGGAGCCAGATCGGCCCGCACCCCCTCCCAGGACCCCGGAGCCCGCCCGCGCCGCCTGGTCCTGCCGGTAAGGTAGGTGGTTTGATTCCCGCTGGCGGGACCGGCCTGACAGCGGCGGGACTTCGGCCCATCGCGGGCTGGAGAATCGCCGGGGGGTGGGAGGGGGGGGGGGGGGGGGGGGGGGAACCGACCAGCGCGGCGCGATTCCCGCCCCCGCCGAATCTCTGGTGCCGGAGACTTCGGGACACGGCGGGATTGACGCCAGCCCCCCGCGATTCTCCGACCCGGCGGGGGATCCCAGGTCTTTGGGTAGTCAGGGGACTCCTTTGGAGGGGTTGAAACCCCTTAAAACTGTTACGCACTGCCCCAGAAACAGCATCAAACTAATTCCGACTGTCTGTCCCTTAACCCAATGGTCAGGGAGGCAGCCTATAGCTTGGCAGTTCTAGCTGCCGACCCGGCCCTCAGCACTTCCGGCTCCGAGGCTGCGTGTGCACAGCGGAGACGTGTATCGGCCGCGCCGTGCTCCATGTCGGACTGAGCCCCGGAGCGGCAAAGTATTGCCCCACTCCGACCGCTCGCACCCCCCCCCCCCCACCCGGACCACATTGCCCCCAGCCTCGGATGAAGCCCCCCCTCCCCCGACTGTGGCGGCCCTGGACTGAGTCCGCAGCCGCCATGCCCAGGATCTCGGACAGCTGAGACCGTGAGAGACCCACGGGGATGCGGCCGGACGGGGACGGAGCATCGCGGGTCGAGCCTCAGGCAATGGATAATCGGCGCGCTTGTCAGCGGGCGGAGAATCCATATCCCGGGAGCCGCTCCCGATTTTGCCGCCAAAACGGATTCTCCGTTTCTGGAGTGGAGAATCCATCCCAGGGACTGCGAAGGTGGTGTTCCTGTTCTCACAGGGCAGTTATTTTCGCCCCTCCTGACACCCCCACCTCAATATGCCGGGAATCAGCGTTGAAGGTGACGGAGGCTAAGCCATGAGATAGTGAGAGACACTCTCTTGTCCCAGCAATTCCTCCACCCCCCCCCCTGACTCGCCAGTGGCTGTGTTTAACCATCCCTCACAATCTCTTTTCCTCGGGATCTTTCCAAGGATCTTCGGGAGACCTGTCAGTATATCCCAGCCGGTAACACTGATATGCCATCAATAACACAGGATGAGTGGGGAACGTAACTGAGGCTTTAATAAGCTAAACAGAAAAGCCTCCTGGCCTCAGATCCCCAACTGGATCACAGGCGGAGATTAGCCACCTTTATACCGGCTCGAGGGGAGGCGGAGCCATTGGCAGTGGTTTACCACCTTACACATAATAAGGTGGCCATTACCACAATACACATATTAGATGTTACAGTGGTTTATCCCAAGCACAAAGCTGTAACTCCTACTTTGATTGCTCATTAACGCATTAACATACTTAGGGCCAAATAGCAAACTTCCCTCAGGGGCAGGGGGCTACTGATTGTACCCAAGGTACCATATAGGCCCCAACTCGACGTGTGGACATCTTTGTCACACCCGCCCCCCCTTCCCCAACACCTTCAGTAAACTGGAAATGAAAGCAGAGCTCAAACGTAAAGCAGCCGTATCGTTACCAGGAATACCATCGAGCAGGCCACTGACATTTTGAAGATGTGCTTCAGGTGCCCGGTCGCTCAGGTGGAGCTCTGCAACGTGCCCCAGCAATGTGCTGCACACTGCACCAACATTGCGCAGTGATGGGTAGACAAATCAATGACAGTACACCATGGGCAGAGTTCCACTCTCGGAGGGTCATTCAAAGATTCTGAAACAGATGAACATGAGGACACACCAGTGGGAGTCACGGCCATGTATCCAGGGCTGACTCTGGGCTGACTCTGTGCAGGAGAGGATCACCGTCAGAAAGACTCTCGTTCAAAATAGATGGCTCCACAGAGGGAAGTCCCGAGGAACAAAGGGACCTTGGCGTGTTTGTCCATAGATCTCTGAAGGCAGAGGGGCAGGTTAATAGGGTGGGGAAAGAAGCATATGGGACACTTGCCTTTATCAATTTTGCCTTTTTGTAGATTACAAAAGCAGGGAGGCCATGTTGGAGTTGTATAGAACTTTGGTGAGGCCACAGCTGGAGCACTGGGTGCAATTCTGGTCACCACATTATAGGGAGGATGTGATTGTACTGGAGGGGGTGCAGAGGAGATTCACCAGGATGTTACCTGGGATGAAACATTTCAGTTATGGAGAGAGGTTGGATAGGCTTGGGTTGTTTTCACTGGAGCAGAGAAGTCTGAGGGGCGGCCTGATCGAGGTGGACAAGATTATGAGGGACATGGGCAGGGTGGGTAGGGAACAGCTGTTCCCCTTAGTTGAAGGGTCACTTTCGAGGAGACACACGTTCAAGGTGAGGGGTGGGAGGTTGAGGAGGGGATTTGAGGAAAAGTATTTTCCCCAGAGGGTGGTGACGGTCTGGAACACGCTGCCTGGGAGGGTGGGAGAGGCGGGTTGCCTCACATCCTTTAAAAAGTACCTGGATGAGCACTTGGCACGTCATAACATTCAAGGCTATGGGCCAGGTGCTGGTGAATGGGGCTAGATGGGCAGAACAGGTGTTTTTCCTGCGTTGGTGCAGACTCGATGGGCCGAAGGGTTTTATTCTGCATTGTATTTTCTGAGATTCTAAGGTCCTCCCATATCATAATGGCCACCAGCCAATCACTGCCGACATATTTGAGCTACAATACCTTGTACATTGACTTCCCAATTACTCAGCCAACAGCCCAGCCCCCACAAGGGAGAGAATAAACATCACTGACTTGGACTCAGTTACAGTCTTATGACCAAAACCCCCTTGCCATCCTGGTCTTCATCATGTCCCAAACACACTTCATTCACAACCTGGCCCCCCTCCTCACATGGCCCCCTCCTCCAATGACTATAAACGGGGGCCCATGCTGCCCAAATGGCCCATATTCAAACCATACCCACAATGCTGAGGGTGACCTGTTATCAGAATTCAAACCAGAGACATGCTGAGGGTTGTAGGTTTGGCAAACATGCAGATAAGGCGTCTCATGCAGAGTGAACCCACAGCCATGAGCTTCTTGAAGGGACGTGGCAGTGGCGTAGTGGTATTGTCACAGGATAGTAATCCAGAGATCCAGGGTGATCCCCTGCAGATCCGGGATCAGATCCAACCACAGCCCAGATGGTGAAGCGTAAAAACTCATCGGGAATTAAAAGTCGACTTCAAACCCACTTGGTTCCCTAATGCCCTTTAGGGAAGGAAATCTGCCCCCTTATCTGGTCTGGCCTACATGTCCCCCCATGCAAATTTGCAGATGACACAAAGGTGGGACAGTGTAGAGGATAGCTGTAACCGGTAATGTGGGGATTGTTTAAGGAGCACTTGCTGCGAGTGCTGAATAGTTTTGTCCCACTGAGACGAGGAAGGAATGGTAAGGTGAAGGAGCCTTGGGTGACAAGAGAAGTGGAGCTTCTAGTCAAGAGGATGAAGGAAGCTTACGTAAGGTTGAGGAAGCAAGGATCTGACTCGGCTCTAGAGGGTTACAGGGTAGCCAAGAAGGAACCCAAAAATGGACTGAGGAGAGCTAGAAGGGGGCATGAAAAAGCCCTGGCGGGAAGGATTAGGGAAAACCCCAAGGCGTTCTACTTATGTGAGAAATAAGAGGATGATCAGAGTGAGAGTAGGGCCGATCAGAGATAGTGGAGGGAACTTGTGCCTCGAGTCTGAGGAGATGGGGGAGGCCCTAAATGAATACTTTGCTTCAGTAATCATTGGAGAGAGGGACCTTGTTGCCCATGAGAACAGTGTGAACCAGGTTAATAGATTCGAACAGGTTGATATTAATAAGGAGGATGTGCTGGAAATTTTGAAAAGCATCAGATAGATAAGTTCCCTGGGCCTGATGGGATATACCCAAGGTTACTATGGGAAGCGAGGGAGGAGATTGCTGCGCCGTTGGCGATGATCTTTGCTCTCCACTCTCCACTGGAGTAGTACCGGATTATTGAAAGGAGAATCATAGAATTTACAATGCAGAATGTGGCCATTCGGCCCATCGAGTCTGCACCGGCTCTTGGAAAGAGCACCCTACCCAAGCCCACATCTCCACCCTATCCCCATTCTCCCCGTGTCTGCGTGGGTTTCCTCCGGGTGCTCCGGTTTCCTCCCACAAGTCCCGAAAGACGTGCTGTTAGGTGAATTGGGCATTCTGAATTCTCCCTCTGTGTACCCGAACAGGCGCCGGAATGTGGCGACTAGGGGCTTTTCACAGTAACTTCATTGCAGTGTTAATGTCAGCCTACCTGTGACACTAATAATGATTATTATTATTATCCTCCAGAGTGACTTTCTGAGGAAGAAATTGACAAGAGTGATAGTGACCTGACTTGAATAAATAAACCACAATATTATTTTTTAACTGAATTACAGGAACAGAGCAGGGTTCGAAAAATTGAAAGATGCATTGAGGAAAGTTTTTCCGCACAAGGAACTGACTAACATCTGGAATGAATGCTCAACTGGAGCGAAATGAACCTTAGTCTCAATCGGGAAGCGTGTGTTGTGAAATGTTGGAATGGGCTCACTAAGATCCAAAATGATCGCCCTCCAGATTAGCTACTGCCTGATGTCAGATATTCCCCCAGATTAGCTACTGCCTGATGTCAGATATTCCCCCAGATTAGCTACTGCCTGATGTCAGATATTCCCCCAGATTAGCTACTGCCTGATGTCAGATATTCCCCCACATTAGCTACTGCCTGATGTCAGATATTCCCCCAGATTAGCTACTGCCTGATGTCAGATATTCCCCCAGATTAGCTACTGCCTGATGTCAGATATTCCTCCAGATTAGCTACTGCCTGATGTCAGATATTCCCCCAGATTAGCTACTGCCTGATGTCAGATATTCCCCCAGATTAGCTACTGCTGATGTCAGATATTCCCCCCAGATTGCCAGACTGCCTGATGTCAGATATTCCCCCAGATTAGCTACTGCCTGATGTCAGATATTCCCCCACATTAGCTACTGCCTGATGTCAGATATTCCTCCAGATTAGCTACTGCCTGATGTCAGATATTCCTCCAGATTAGCTACTGCCTGATGTCAGATATTCCTCCAGATTAGCTACTGCCTGATGTCAGATATTCCCCCACATTAGCTACTGCCTGATGTCAGATATTCCCCCACATTAGCTACTGCCTGATGTCAGATATTCCCCCAGATTGCCAGACTGCCTGATGTCAGATATTCCCCCAATTTTCACAACAGCCGGTCTGTCGTCAGTCGGTCCCTGTGACTTGACGTTGGTCCAACCCCCATATGCGACAAGACCTCGTCCACACGACACGCCGGAGCCCGGAACCTTCCATCCCAACAGACACGGGCCCCTGGGATGGCCTCACCTTCTCACCCGGGGTCACAGATATTCTCCAAATACAGTGCGTGAAGGTCGGATACCCATTTGGAAATCCCGGGGTTGAGAAATTCCCAACAGAGTCCTGCAGACTTTCGCCACAGGCTGGAAAACAAAAATAACAACAGCTTTGAGCAACAAGGATCTGAGAGAAAACTGGATAATCACCAAGGGGGCGGAGGAGGGAGTTGGAGGGTGTGCCGATCGACAAAGGTCAGAGATGCCGGGTCGTGAGAGTAAAGGGATTGGGAAAGAGAGGGGATTAGAGGGAGACGGAGTGAGGGGATTAGAGGGAGAGGGAGTGAGGGCATTAGAGGGAGAGGGAGTGAGGGGATTAGAGGGAGACGGAGTGAGGGGATTAGAGGGAGAGGGAGTGAGGGCATTAGAGGGAGAGGGTGTGAGGGGATTAGAGGGAGTGAGGGGGTTAGAGGGAGAGGGAGTGAGGAGGTTAGAGAGAGAGGAGTGAGGGGATTGGAGGGGAGAGGGGGTGAGGGGATTAGAGGGAGTGAGGGGATTAGAGGGAGAGGGAGTGAGGGGATTGGAGGGAGACGGAGTGAGGGGATTAGAGGGAGAGGGAGTGAGGGCATTAGAGGGAGAGGGTGTGAGGGGATTAGAGGGAGTGAGGGGGTTAGAGGAAGAGGGAGTGAGGAGGTTAGAGAGAGAGGGTGAGGGGATTGGAGGGAGAGGGTGTGAGGGGATTAGAGGGAGTGAGGGGATTAGAGGGAGAGGGAGTGAGGGGATTGGAGGGAGAGACTGTGAAGGGATTAGAGGGAGAGGGTGTGAGGGGATTAGAGGGAGAGGGTGAGGGGATTAGAGGGAGAGGGTGTGAGGTGAGGTTGGAGGGAGAGGGTGTGAGGGGATTAGAGGGAGTGAGGGGATTAGAGGGAGAGGGAGTGAGGGGATTGGAGGGAGACGGAGTGAGGGGATTAGAGGGAGAGGGAGTGAGGGCATTAGAGGGAGAGGGTGTGAGGGGATTAGAGGGAGTGAGGGGGTTAGAGGAAGAGGGAGTGAGGAGGTTAGAGAGAGAGGGTGAGGGATTGGAGGGAGAGGGTGTGAGGGGATTAGAGGGAGTGAGGGGATTAGAGGGAGAGGGAGTGAGGGGATTGGAGGGAGAGGGCGTGAGGGGATTAGAGGGAGAGGGAGTGAGGGATTGGAGGGAGAGACTGTGAAGGGATTAGAGGGAGAGGGTGTGAGGGGATTAGAGGGAGAGGGTGAGGGGATTAGAGGGAGAGGGTGTGAGGTGAGGTTGGAGGGAGAGGGTGTGAGGGGTTTAGAGGGAGAGGGTGTGAGGGGTTTGGAGGGAGAGGATGTGAGGGGTTTGGAGGGACAGGGTGTGAGGGTTTAGAGGGAGAGGGTGTGAGGGGTTTGGAGGGAGAGGATGTGAGGGGATTAGAGGGAGTGGGTGTGTGGGTTTAGAGGGTGAGGGTGTGAGGTGAGGTTGGAGGGTGAGGATGTGAGGTGAGGTTGGAGGGAGAGGGTGTGAGGGATTAGAGGGAGAGGGTGTGAGGTTTAGAGGGTGAGGGTGAGGTGAGGTTGGAGGGAGAGGGTGTGAGGGGTTTGGAGGGAGAGACTGTGAAGGGATTAGAGGGAGAGGGTGTGAGGGGTTTAGAGGGAGAGGGTGTGAGGGTTTAGAGGGTGAGGGTGTGAGGTGAGGTTGGAGGGAGAGGGTGTGAGGGGAAGAGGGAGACGCTCCTGCGCATGCGCAGACTCGCGCCGGCTGGCGGTGGCCCTTCAGCCCGGCTGGCACAACGCTAAAGGCCTTCCACGCCAGCCAGCGGGGCACAAACCACTCCGGCGCCGGCCTAGCTCCTGATGGTGCGGAGGATTCCACACCATTGGGGCTGCCCGACGCTAGAGTGGTTCCCGCCACTGCGTCCGTCAGGACCCTCCGCCCCGCCGGGTACGGGAGAATCCCGGCCCACAGACAGATGACTGGGGCTGTTTAGCACAGGGCTAAATCGCTGGCTTTGAAAGCAGACTAAGGCAGGCCAGCAGCACGGTTCGATTCCCGTACCAGCCTCCCCGAACAGGCGCCGGAATGTGGCGACTAGGGGCTTTTCGCAGTAACTTCATTGAAGCCTACTCGTGACTATAAGCGATTTTCATTTATAAATCACAAACCCTCCTGAATTCTCTGAGTGTGAGCGGACAATCACAGGACCGCATAAATCAGGATCTCTTATCTCCAGTAAACAGAACCTGGAGCGACCGCACAAAGTGAATCAATCTGATTCTATCTGTGTGAAGGAAAGTTGTGGTTTAGACGGTGACTCTGCCCTTGGCTTTCTGTAACCCACAGAGAAACTTTCCATTCTTTTATCTCAAGATTGCGACTCTCTGGATTTCCTCAATTTGATTTTTCAGTCCCTTGCCTATGACATTGGCCGGGATTGAATGTAAAAACTTGCAAATCATGCTGCAGCTGCATAGAACTCTGACAGTGCGGCTCTCCCTCAGTACTGACCCTCTGACAGTGCGGCACTCCCTCAGTACTGACCCTCTGAGAGTGCAGCACTCCCTCAGTACTGACCCTCTGAGAGTGCAGCACTCCCTCAGTAATGACCCTCTGACAGTGCGGCACTCCCTCAGTACTGACCCTCTGACAGTGGAGCAGTCCCTCAGTACTGACCCTCTGACAGTGCGGCACTCCCTCAGTACTGACTCTCTGACAGTGCAGCACTCTTTCAGTACTGACCCTCTGACAGTGCGGCACTCCCTCAGTACTGACCCTCTGACAGTGCAGCACTCCCTCAGTACTGACCCTCGGACAGTGCGGCACTCCCTCAGTACTGACCCTCTGACAGTGCAGCACTCCCTCAGTACTGACCCTCTGACAGTGCGGCACTCCCTCAGTACTGACCCTCTGACAGTGCGGCACTCCCTCAGTACTGACCCTCTGACAGTGCAGCACTCCCTCAGTACTGACCCTCTGACAGTGCGGCACTCCCTCAGTACTGACCCTCTGACAGTGCAGCACTCCCTCAGTACTGACCCTCTGACAGTGCGGCACTCCCTCAGTACTGACCCTCTGACAGTGCTGCATTCCCTCAGTACTGACCCTCTGACAGTGCTTTACTCCCTCAGTACTGACCCTCTGACAGTGCTGCATTCCCTCAGTACTGACCCTCTGACAGTGCGGCACTCCCTCAGTACTGACCCTCTGACAGGGCAGCATTCCCTCAGTACTGACCCTCTGACAGTGCAGCACTCCCTCAGTACTGACCCTCTGACAGTGCAGCACTCCCTCAGTACTGACCCTCTGACAGTGCAGCGCTCCCTCAGTACTGACCCTCTGACAGTGCGGCACTCCCTCAGTACTGACCCTCTGACAGTGCAGCACTCCCTCAGTACTGACCCTCTGACAGTGCAGCACTCCCTCAGTACTGACCCTCTGACAGTGCGGCACTCCCTCAGTACTGACCCTCTGACAGTGCAGCACTCCCTCAGTACTGACCCTCTGACAGTGCGGCACTCCCTCAGTACTGACCCTCTGACCTCCCTCAGTACCGACCCTCTGACAGGGCAGCACTCCCTCAGTACTGACCCTCTGACAGTGCAGCACTCCCTCAGTACTGACCCTCTGACAGTGCGGCACTCCCTCAGTACTGACCCTCTGACAGTGCAGCACTCCCTCAGTACTGACCCTCTGACAGTGCGGCACTCCCTCAGTACTGACCCCTCTGACAGTGCAGCACACCCTCAGTACTGACCCTCTGACAGTACAGCACTCCCTCAGTACTGACCCTCTGACAGTGGCGGCACTCCCTCAGTACTGAACATTCTGCTGGAAACCCCCCCCCCCCCCCCCCCCCACAGGACAGCGAGGGGTTTCTGTGCCAGCGAGGGTTCCTGTGCCAGCGAGGAGGTTCCTGTGCCAGCGAGGGGTTCCTGTGCCAGCGAGGGGTTCCCGTCCCAGCGAGGGTTCCTGTGCCAGCGAGGGGTTTCTGTGCCAGCGAGGGGTTCCTTTGCCATGCAGGGGTTCCTTGCCAGCGAGGGGTTCCTGTGCCAGCGAGGGGTTCCTGTCCCAGCGGGGTTCCTGTGCCCGCGAGGGGTTCCTGTGCCAGCGAGGGGTTCCTGTGTCAGCGAGGGGTTCCTGTGCCAGCGAGGGGTTCCTGTGCCGCGAGGGGTTCCTGTGCCAGCGAGGGTTCCTGGTGTCAGCGAGGGGTTCCTGTGCCAGCGAGGGGTTCCTGTCCCAGCGAGGGGTTTCTGTGTCAGCGAGGGGTTTCTGTGCCAGCGAGGGGTTTCTGTGCCAGCGAGGGGTTCCTGTGCCAGCGAGGGGTTCTGTGCCAGCGAGGGGTTCCTGTGCCAGCGAGGGTTCCTGTGCCAGCGAGGGGTTCCTGTCCAGCGAGGGGTCCCTGTCCCAGAGAGGGTCCCTGTCCCAGCGAGGGGTCCCTGTGCCAGCGAGGGGGTCCGTTGCCAGCGAGGGGTTCCTGTGCCAGCGAGGGGTTCCTGTGCCAGCGAGGGGTTCCTGTGCCAGCGAGGGGCTTCTGTGCCAGCGAGGGGTCCCTGTGCCAGCGAGGGGTTCCCGTGCAGAGAGGGGTTCCTGTGTCAGCGAGGGGTTCCCGTGCCAGCGAGGGGTTCGTGCCAGCGCGGGGGCTTCTGTGCCAGCGAGGGTTCCTGTGCCAGCGAGGGGCTCCTGTGCCAGCGAGGGGTTCCTGTGCCAGCGAGGGGTTCCGTGCCAGCGAGGGGTTCCTGTGTCGAGGGGTTCCTGTGCCAGCGAGGGGTCCTGTGCCAGCGAGGGGTCCCTGTGCCAGCGAGGGGTTCCTGTGCCAGCGAGGGGTTCCTGTGCCAGCGAGGGTTTCTGTGCCAGCGAGGGGTTCCTGTGCCAGCGAGGGGTCCTGTCCCAGCGAGGGGTTTCTGTCCCAGCGAGGGTCCCTGTGCCAGCGAGGGTTCCCGTCCCAGCGAGGGGTTCCTGTGCCAGCGAGGGGTTTCTGTGCCAGCGAGGGGTCCCTGTCCAGCGAGGGGTTTGGTTTTGTGCCAGCGAGGGGTTCCCGTCCCAGCGAGGGTTTCTGTGCCAGCGAGGGTTCCTGTGCCAGCGAGGGGTCCCTGTGTCAGCGGAGGGGTTCCTGTGCCAGCGAGGGTTTTCTGTGCCAGCGAGGGGTTTCCTGTGCCAGCGAGGGGTTCCCGTGCCAGCGAGGGGTTCCTGTGCCAGCGAGGGGTTTCTGTGCCAGCGAGGGGTTTCTGTGCCAGCGAGGGGTTTCTGTGCCAGCGAGGGGCCCTGTCCCAGCGAGGGGTTCCTGTGCCAGCGAGGGGTTCCTGTGCCAGCGAGGGGTTTCCTGTGCCAGCGAGGGGTTTTCTGTGCCAGGAGGGTGGTTCCTGGCCAGCGAGGGGTCCTGTGCCAGGGAGGGTTTCTGTGCCAGCGAGGGGTTCCGTCCCAGCGAGGGGGTTCCTGTGTCCAGCGAGGGGTTCCCGTGCCAGCGAGGGGTTTCTGTGCCAACGAGGGGTCCCTGTGCCAGCGAGGGGTCCCTGTGCCAGCGAGAGGTTCCTGTGCCAGCGAGGGGTTCCTGTGCCAGCGAGGGTTCCTGTGCCAGCGAGGGGTTTCTGTGCCAGCGAGGGGTTCCCGTGCCAGCGAGGGGTTTCTGTGCCAGCGAGGGGTTTCTGTGCCAGCGAGGGTTTCTGTGCCAGCGAGGGGTTCCTGTGCCAGCGAGGGGTTTCTGTGCCACAGCGGGGTTTCTGTGCCAGGAGGGGTCCCTGTCCCAGCGAGGGGTTCCTGTGCCAGCGAGGGGCTCCTGTGCCAGCGAGGGGTCCCTGTCCCAGCGAGGGGTTCCCGTCCCAGCGAGGGGCCCTGTGCCAGCGAGGGGTTTCTGTGCCAGCGAGGGGTTCCTGTGCCAGCGAGGGTTTCCGTGCCAGCGAGGGTTCCTGTGCAGCGAGGGGTTCCTGTGTCAGCGAGGGGTTTCTGTGCCAGCGAGGGGTTCCCGTGCCAGCGAGGGGTTCCCGTCCCAGCGAGGGGTTTCTGTGCCAGCGAGGGTTCCTGTGCCAGCGAGGGCCCTGTGCCAGCGAGGGGTTCCTGTGCCAGCGAGGGGTTTCTGTGCCAGCGAGGGGTTCCCGTGCCAGCGAGGGTTTCTGTGCCAGCGAGGGGGTTCCTGTGCCAGCGAGGGGTTTCTGTGCCAGCGAGGGGTCCTGTGCCAGAGAGGGGTTTCTGTGCCAGCGAGGGGTTCCTGTGCCAGCGAGGGGTTCCCTGTCCCAGCGAGGGGTTCCGTGCCAGCGAGGGGTCCCTGTGCCAGCGAGGGGTTCCTGTGCCAGCGAGGGGTTCCTGTGCCAGCGGGGGTTCCTGTGCCTGAGAGGGGCTCTGTGCCAGCGAGGGGTTTCTGTGCCAGCGAGGGTTCCCGTCCAGCGAGGGGTTCCGTGCCAGCGAGGGGTTCCTGTGCCAGCGAGGGGTTCCTGTGCCAGCGAGGGTTCCTGTGCCAGCGAGGGGTTCCGTCCCAGCGAGGGGTTCCGTGTGCCGCGAGGGGTTCCTGTGTCAGCGAGGGGTTCCTGTGCCAGCGAGGGGTCCTGTGTCAGCGAGGGGTTCCTGTGCCAGCGAGGGGTTTCTGTGCCAGCGAGGGTTCCTGTGCCAGCGAGGGGTTTCTGTGCCAGCGAGGGGTTCCTGTGCCAGCGAGGGTTCCCGTGCCAGCGAGGGGTCCCTGTGCCAGGCGAGGGGTTTCTGTGCCAGCGAGGGGTTCCCGTGCCAGCGAGGGGTTTCTGTGCCAGCGAGGGGTCCCTGTGCCAGCGAGGGGTTCCCGTGCCAGCGAGGGGTCCCTGTGCCAGCGAGGGGTTTCTGTGCCAGCGAGGGGTTTCTGTGCCAGCGAGGGTCCCGTGCCAGCGAGGGGTCCCTGTCCAGCGAGGGGTTTCTGTGCCAGCGAGGGGTCCCTGTCCCAGCGAGGGGTTTCGTGCCAGCGAGGGGTCCCTGTCCCAGCGAGGGGTTCCTGTGCCAGCGAGGGGTTTCTGTCCCAGCGAGGGGTTCCTGTGCCAGCGAGGGGTTCCTGTGCCAGCGAGGGGTTTCTGTGCCAGCGAGGGGTTCTGTGCCAGCGAGGGGTCCCTGTCCCAGCGAGGGGTTCCCGTTGCCAGCGAGGGTCCCTGTGCCAGCGAGGGGTTCCTGTGCCAGCGAGGGTTCCTGTGCCAGCGGGGGGGTTCCTGTGCCTGAGAGGGGCTTCTGTGCCAGCGAGGGGTTTCTGTGTCAGCGAGGGGTTCCTGTGCCAGCGAGGGGTTCTCGGCCAGCGAGGGGTTCTGTGCCAGCGAGGGGTTCCCGTCCCAGTGAGGGTTCCTGTGCCAGCGAGGGGTTCCCGTGCCAGAGAGGGGTTTCCTGTGCCAGCGAGGGGTTTCTGTGCCAGCGAGGGGTTTCTGTGCCAGCGAGGGGTTCCTGTGCCAGCGAGGGGTTCCTGTGCCCGAGGGGTTCCTGTGCCAGCGAGGGGTTCCCGTCCAGCGAGGGGTTCCTGTGCCAGCGAGGGGTCCCGGTGCCAGAGGGGTTCCCGTGCCAGCGAGGGGTTCCCGTCCCAGCGAGGGGTTTCTGTGCCAGCGAGGGGTTCCTGTGCCAGCGAGGGGTTTCTGTGCCAGCGAGGGTTCCTGTGCCAGCGAGGGGTTCCTGTCAGCGAGGGGTTCCTGTGCAGCGAGGGGTTCCCGTCCAGCGAGGGGTTCCTGTGCCAGCGAGGGGTCCTGTGCCAGCGAGGGTTCCTGTGCCAGCGAGGGGTTTCTGTGCCAGCGAGGGGTTCCTGTGCCAGCGAGGGGTTCCCGTGCCAGCGAGGGGTTCCTGTGCCAGCGAGGGGGGTTCCTGTGCCAGCGAGGGTTTCTGTGCCAGCGAGGGGTTTCTGTGCCAGCGAGGGGTCCTGTGCCAGCGAGGGGTCCCTGTCCCAGCGAGGGGTTCCTGTGTCAGCGAGGGGTCCTGTCCCAGCGAGGGGTTCCTGTGCCAGCGAGGGGTTCCTGTGCCAGCGAGGGGTTCCTGTGCCAGCGAGGGGTTGCTGTGCCAGCGAGGGGTTGCTGTGCCAGCGGGGTTCCCGTGCCAGCGAGGGGTCCTGTGCCAGCGAGGGGTTCCTGTGCCAGCGAGGGGTCCTGTGCCAGCGGGGTTGCTGTGCCAGCGAGGGGTTGCTGTGCCAGCGAGGGGTTCCCGTGCCAGCGAGGGGTTCCTGTGCCAGCGAGGGGTTCCTGTGCCAGCGAGGGGTTCTGTGCCAGCGAGGGGTTCTGTCCCAGCGAGGGGTCCCTGTCCCAGCGAGGGTTCCTGTGCCAGCGAGGGGTTCCTGTGCCAGCGAGGGGTTTCCTGTGCCACGAGGGGTTCCTGTGCCAGCGAGGGGTTTCTGTGCCAGCGAGGGGTTCCTGTGTCAGCGAGGGGTTCCTGTGTCACGAGGGGTTTCTGTGTCAGCGAGGGGTTTTCTGTGCCAGCGAGGGGTTCCTGTGTCAGCGAGGGGTTCTGTGTCAGCGAGGGGTTCTGTGCCAGCGAGGGGTTCCTGTGTCAGCGAGGGGTTCCTGCCAGCGAGGGGTTTCTGTCCCAGCGAGGGGTTCCTGTGCCAGCGAGGGGTTCCTGTGCAGCGAGGGGTTTCTGTGCCAGCGAGGGGTTCCTGTGCCAGCGAGGGGTTTCTGTGCCAGCGAGGGGTTTCTGTCCCAGCGAGGGGTTCCCTGTGCCAGCGGGGTTCCTGTGCCAGCGAGGGGTTCCTGTGTCAGCGGGGTCCCTGTGCCAGCGAGGGGTTCCTGTGTCAGCGAGAGGTTCTGTGCCAGCGAGGGGTTCCTGTGCCAGCGAGGGGTTCCTGTGCCAGCGAAGGGTTTCTGTGCCAGCGAGGGTTTCTGTGCCAGCGAAGGGTTTCTGTGTCAGCGAGGGGTCCCTGTGCCAGCGAGGGGTCCCTGTGAGCGAAGGGTTTCTGTGTCAGCGAGGGGTCCTGTGCCAGCGAGGGGTCCCTGTCCCAGCGAGGGGGTTCTGTGCCAGCGAGGGGTTCCTGTGCCAGCGAGGGGTTCCTGTGCAGCGAGGGGTTCCTGTGCCAGCGAGGGCTTCTGTTGCCAGCGAGGGGTCCCTGTGCCAGCGGGGGCTCCTGTGCCAGCGAGGGGTTCCCGTGCCAGCGAGGGTTCCTGTGCCACGAGGGGTCCCTGTCCCAGCGAGGGGTTTCTGTGCCAGCGAGGGGTTTCTGTGCCAGCGAGGGTTTCTGTGCCAGCGAGGGGTTCCTGTGCCAGCGAGGGTTCCCGTCCCAGCGAAGGGTTTGTGCCAGCGAGGGGTTTCTGTGCCAGCGAGGGGTTCCTGTGCCAGCGAGGGGTTCCCGGCCAGCGAGGGGTTTCTGTGCCAGCGAGGGGTCCCTGTGCCAGCGAGGGGTTGCTGTGCCAGCGAGGGGTTCCTGTGCCAGCGAGGGGTTTCCCGTCCCAGGAGGGGTTCCTGTGCCAGCGAGGGGTCCCTGTGCCAGCGAGGGGTTCCTGTGTCAGAGAGGGGTTTCTGTGCCAGCGAGGGGTTTCTGTGCCAGCGAGGGTTCCGTGCCAGCGAGGGGTTCCCGTCCCAGCGAGGGGTCCCTGTCCAGCGAGGGGTTTTCTGTGCCAGCGAGGGTTCCCGTCCCAGCGAGGGGTTTCTGTGCCAGCGAGGGGTTCCTGTGCCAGCGAGGGGTTTCTGTGCCAGGGAGGGGTTTCTGTCATCAGCGAGGGGTTTCTGTGCCAGCGAGGGGTTTCTGTGCCAGCGAGGGGTTTCTGTGCCAGCGAGGGGTCCTGTCCCAGCGAGGGTTCCTGTGCCAACGAGGGGTTCCTGTGCCAGCGAGGGGTCCCTGTGCCAGCGAGGGGTTCCTGTGCCAGCGGGGGTCCCTGTGCCAGCGAGGGGTTCCTGTGTCAGCGAGGGGTTCCTGTGCCAGCGAGGGGTTCCCGTGCCAGAGGGGTTCCTGTGCCAGCGAGGGGTTCCTGTGCCAGTGAGGGGTTCCCGTGCCAGCGAGGGTGTTCTGTGCCAGTGAGGGGTTCCTGTGTCAGCGAGGGGTTCCCGTGCCAGCGAGGGGTTCCTGTGCCAGCGAGGGGTTCCTTGCCAGCGAAGGGTTTCTGTGCCAGCGAGGGGTTCCTGTCCCAGCGAGGGGTTCCTGTGCCAGCGAGGGGTTCCTGTGCCAGCGAGGGGTTACCGTGCCAGCGAGGGGTTTCTGTGCCAGCGAGGGGTTCCCGTGCCAGCGAGGGGTTCCTGTACCAGCGAGGGGTTCCTGTGCCAGCGAGGGGTTTCTGTGCCAGCGAGGGGTTTCTGTGCCAGCGAGGGGTTCCTGTGCCAGCGAGGGGTCCGTGCAGTGAGGGGTTTCTGTGCCAGCGAGGGTTTGTGTTTCTGTGTCAGCGAGGGGTTCCTGTGCCAGTGAGGGGTTTCTGTGTCAGCGAGGGGTTTCCTGTGCCAGCGGGGGTTTTCTGTGCCAGCGAGGGGTTCCTGTGTCAGCGAGGGTTTCTGTGCCAGCGAGGGGTCCCTGTGCCAGCGAGGGGTTTCTGGCCAGCGAGGGGTTCCCGTCCCAGCGAGGGGTTCCTGTGCCAGCGAGGGGTTCCTGTGCCAGCGAGGGGTTCCCGTCCCGCGAGGGGTTCCTGTGCCAGCGAGGGGTTCCCGTCCCAGCGAGGGGTTTCTGTGCCAGCGAGGGGTTTCTGTGCCAGTGAGGGGTTTCTGTGCCAGCGAGGGGTTTCTGTGCCAGCGAGGGGTTTCTGTGCCAGCGGGGGTTTCTGTGCAGTGAGGGGTTCCTGTGCCAGCGAGGGGTTTCCTGTGCCAGCGAGGGGTCCCTGTCCCAGCGAGGGGTTCCTGTGCAGCGAGGGGGTTCCCGTCCCAGCGAGGGTTCCCGTCCAGCGAGGGGTTCCTGTGCCAGCGAGGGGCCTGTGCCAGCGGGGTTCCTGTGCCAGCGAGGGGTTCCTGTGCCAGCGAGGGGTTTCTGTGCCAGCGAGGGGTTTCTGTGCCAGCGAGGGGTTCCCGTGCCAGAGAGGGGGGCTCTGTGCCAGCGAGGGGTTCTGTGCCAGCGAGGGTTCCTGTGCCAGCGAGGGGTTCCCGTCCCAGCGAGGGTTTCTGTGCCAGCGAGGGGTTTCTGTGCCAGCGAGGGGTTTCTGTGCCAGCGAGGGGTTCCTGTGCCAGCGAGGGGTTCCTGTGCCAGCGGGGTTTCTGTGCCAGCGAGGGGTTCCTGTGCCAGCGAGGGGTGTTCCGTGCCAGCGAGGGGTTTCGTGCCAGCGAGGGGTTCCTGTCCCAGCGAGGGGTCCCGTGCCAGCGAGGGGTTCCCGTGCCAGCGAGGGGTTTCTGTGCCAGAGGGGGTTCCTGTGCCAGCGAGGGTCCCTGTGCCAGCGAGGGTTTCTGTGCCAGACGAGGGGTTCCTGTGCCAGTGAGGGTTCCTGTGCCACCGAGGGGTTTCGTGCCAGCGAGGGTTTCTGTGACAGCGAGGAGTTTCTGTGCCAGCGAGGGGTTCCTGTGCCAGCGAGGGGTCCCTGTGCCAGCGAGGGGTTCCTGTGTCAGCGAGGGGTTTCTGTGCCAGCGAGGGGTCCCTGTCCCAGCGAGGGGTTCCTGTGCCAGCGAGGGGGTTTCTGTGCCAGTGAGGGGTTTCTGTGCCAGCGAGGGTTTCTGTGCCGCGAGGGGTTTCTGTGCCAGCGAGGGGTTCCTGTGCCAGCGAGGGGTTCTGTGCCAGCACCCGCGAACCTCAGTATCCAACAGGAACCGGCATCGGTCCCACCAGAGAAATAAATCACATTTACAAAAATAAACTGAGCAAATATAACACATTAGGGGAAGGTTGAAAATTCCCAGTCCACCAGCTGTTGATCGAGCAGGAACCGGTCTGTTCAGTCGGCTGTT
>NC_052167.1:28950120-29101652 GCF_902713615.1 Scyliorhinus canicula
CTGACGGGGATTCTGCTCTCTGTGGCCGCGCTGACGGCGATTCTGCTCTCTGTGGCCGCGCTGACGGGGATTCTGCTCTCTGTGGCCGCGCTGACGGCGATTCTGCTCTCTGTGGCCGCGCTGACGGGGATTCTGCTCTCTGTGGCCGCGCTGACGGCGATTCTGCTCTCTGTGGCCGCGCTGACGGGGATTCTGGTCTCTGTGGCCGCGCTGACGGCGATTCTGCTCTCTGTGGCCGCGCTGACGGGGATTCTGCTCTCTGTGGCCACGCTGACGGGGATTCTGCTCTCTGTGGCCGCGCTGACGGGGATTCTGGGCTCTGTGGCCGCGCTGATGGGGATTCTGCTCTCTGTGGCCGCGCTGACGGCGATTCTGGGCTCTGTGGCCGCGCTGACGGGGATTCTGCTCTCTGTGGCCGCGCTGATGGGATTCTGCTCTCTGTGGCCCGCGCTGACGGGGATTCTGCTCTCTGTGGCCGCGCTGACGGGGATTCTGCTCTCTGTGGCCGCGCTGACGGGGATTCTGCTCTCTGTGGCCGCGTTGACGGGGATTCTGCTCTCTGTGGCCGCGCTGATGGGGATTCTGCTCTCTGTGGCCGCGCTGACGGGGATTCTGCTCTCTGTGGCCACGCTGACGGGGATTCTGCTCTCTGTGGCCGCGCTGACGGGGATTCTGCTCTCTGTGGCCACGCTGACGGGGATTCTGCTCTCTGTGGCCGCGCTGACGGGGATTCTGGGCTCTGTGGCCGCGCTGACGGGGATTCTGCTCTCTGTGGCCGCGCTGACGGGGATTCTTCTCTCTGTGGCCGCGCTGACGGGGATTCTGGTCTCTCTGGCCGCGCTGACGGGGATTTGTTTTCTGTTCTGTCACAGCCGCGTGTGGTGGTTTTCTCACCAAACTCAACGGCACCTTCACCAGCCCAGGGTGGCCGAGGGACTACCCCACCAACAAGAACTGTGTGTGGCAACTGGTGGCCCCGGTCCAGTACCGCATCTCACTGCAGTTTGAGGCCTTCGAGTTGGAGGGAAATGATGTGAGTAACAATTAGTTGTACACACACCCTCACACACACCCTCACACACACCCTCACACACACCCTCACACAGACCCTCACACACACCCTCACACAGACCCTCACACAGACCCTCACACCGACCCTCACACACACCCTCACACATACCCTCACACACACCCTCACACAGACCCTCACACACACCCTCACACAGACCCACACACACATCCTCACACAGACCCTCACTCACACCTTCACACCGACCCTCACACACACCCTCACACAGACCCTCACACACATCCTCACACAGACCCTCACACACACCCTCACACAGACCCTCACACACACCCTCACACAGACCCACACACACATCCTCACACAGACCCTCACACACACCCTCACACAGACCCTCACACACACCCTCACACAGACCCTCACACACATCCTCACACAGACCCTCACACACACCCTCACACAGACCCTCACACACACCCTCACACAGACCCTCACACCACCCTCACACAGACCCTCACACACACCCTCACACACACCCTCACACACACCCTCACACACCCTCACACATACCCTCACACACACCCTCACACAGACCCTCACACACACCCTCACACACACCCTCACACAGATCCTCACACACCCTCACACAGACCCTCACACACCACCCTCACACACACCCTCACACACACCCTCATACACCATCACACAGACCCTCACACACACCCTCACACAGACCCTCACACACACCCTCACACACACCCTCACACACACCCTCACACACCCTCACACATACCCTCACACACACCCTCACACAGACCCTCACACACACCCTCACACACACCCTCACACAGATCCTCACACAGATCCTCACACAGACCCTCACACACACCCTCACACACACCCTCACACACACCCTCACACACACCCTCATACACCATCACACAGACCCTCACACACACCCTCACACAGACCCACACACACACCTTCACACAGACCCTCACACACACACCCTCACTCACACCCTCACACACAACCTCACACACACGCACCCTCACACAGACCCTCACACACACCCTCACACAGACCCTCACAAACACCCTTATGCACACCCTCGCACACACCCTCACACACACCTACACAAGCCCTCACACACACCCTCACACACCCACATTCATCTTCACACACAAGCTCACACACACCCTCACATACAGCCTCACACACACCCACATTCACACACACCCTAAAACACACCCTCACACACACATTCACATACACCCTCACACACACCCACATTCACACACACCCTAAAACACACCCTCACACACACACTCACACACGCCCACACCCTCACATACACTCACTCACAAACTCACACACACCCACACACACACCCTCGCACACACCCACCCTCACACCCACAAACACACCCCCTCACACACACACTCACCCACACCTATACACACACCCTCACACACCATCACACAAATCCCCACACAGACCCTCACAAAACACCCTCACACATACCCACACACACACCCTCACACACAAACTCTCACACACACCCACATACACACACTCAACACACACACACTCAAACACACACACTCAAACACACACACTCAAACACACACATACCCACACGCACCCTTACACGTGCACACACACACCCTCACACACTCACCCTCACAGCCCCACACACACCCTCACACACTCACCCTCACACGCACAGCCACATACACAAACCGACACACCCACCATCACACAAACCTCTCGCACACCCTCACATAAACCCCCACACACACCCTCTCACACCCTCACACACAAACCCTCTCACACACCTGCACTCACACCCACGCACACACCCTCACACACACCCTCACACACTCACCCTCACACACACCCACACACACCCACAGACACACACACCCATGCACGCACACCCTCACACACAAACCCTCTCACACACCCGCACTCACACCCACGCACACACCCTCACACACACCATCACACACACCCACACACACACCCCCACCCACGCACACCCTCACACACACCCTCACCATCACACATACCATCACATACACCCTCACACACACCCTCACACACACCCACGCACGCACACTCTCACACACAAACCCTTTCACACGCCCGCACTCACACCCATGCACACACCCTCACACACACCCTCACACACACCCACACACACACCCCCACTCACGCACACCCTCACACACCCTCACCATCACACACACCCTCACACACACGCGCTCACAGACACACCGACACACACGGCCTCACACACACCCTCACACACTCCCACACACTCACATAAACACACACCCTCACACACACCCTCACCATCACACACACCCTCACACACACGCGCTCACAGACACACCGACACACACGGCCTCACACACACCCCACACACTCACATAAACACACACCCTCACACACACCCTCACACACACCCTCACACACACACTCACACACGCCCACACACACCCTCACATACACTCACTCACAAACTCACACACACCCACACACACACCCTTGCACACACCCACCCGCACACCCACAAACACACCCCCTCACACACACACTCACCCACACCTATACACACACCCTCACACACCATCACACAAATCCCCACACAGACCCTCACAAACACCCTCACACATACCCACACACACACCCTCACACACAAACTCTCACACACACCCACATATACACACTCAAACACACACACACTCAAACACACACACTCAAACACACACATGCCCACACGCACCCTTACACGTGCACACACACACCCTCACACACTCACCCTCACAGCCCCACACACACCCTCACACACCCTCACACGCACAGCCACATACACAAACCGACACACCCACCATCACACAAACCTCTCGCACACCCTCACATAAACCCCCACACACACCCTCTCACACCCACACACACACAAACCCACACACCCACTGACAGTCACACACACACCCTCACACACAAACCCTCTCACACACCTGCACTCACACCCACGCACACACCCTCACACACACCCTCACACACTCACCCTCACACACACCCACACACACACCCACAGACACACACACCCATGCACGCACACCCTCACACACAAACCCTCTCACACACCCGCACTCACACCCACGCACACACCCTCACACACACCCACACACACACCCCCACCCACGCACACCCTCACACACACCCTCACTATCACACATACCATCACATACACCCTCACACACACCCTCACACACACCCACGCACGCACACTCTCACACACAAACCCTTTCACACACCCGCACTCACACCCATGCACACACCCTCACACACACCCTCACACACTCCCACACACTCACATAAACACACACCCTCACACACACCCTCACACACACCCTCACACACACCCTCACACATACCCTCACACCAATCTGGAATTAAAAGTCGATTGACAATGTGTGGGATTTGCCGGCCCTTCAGCTGCATGTTCCTGGTTTGCGGTGTTCCCTGGCAGCGGAATTCCCGCCGCTCTCAATTGGACTCCCCATTGCAGACACCCCACGTTGGGAAACCCGTGGGCGGGGGCGGGGGGTGGGGGTGGGGGGGGTGGGGTGGGGGGCGTGAACTGCTGACTGGAAAGTGAATCGCAAAGACCGGAGTATTCCGGCCCACGAAACCATCGCCAATTACCTTCGAATCCATCGGGTTCACGAATGTCCTTCAGGGAAGGGAATCTGCCGTCCTTACCCGGCCTGGCCTACACGGGACTCCGGACCCACAGCCATGTGACTGCCCAGCAGGCCACTCAGGCGAAGGCCAATTAGAGATGGGCCGTAAATGCTGGCCCAGCCTCTTCCCAAGATTATATATTTTAATAATTCACACTCACACAGCAAGCTTTGATGAGGTGAATTTTAACACCTTCCCACAGCACCCAATCCCAAACCATCTGGCCCATGGGTAAAGTGCTGGACATCATTCTAAATATCCAGGACAATAACTTGTTAGGGTGTTTGTTAAGTTGTGTGAGAGAGAGCGAGCTGGGTGGGTGAAACACCTTCTGAAGGTAGACTGCGCCTCACAGCACAAGAACAGTAACGGTACTCCCTGTGTCCCTGTGCTGGATTCTCCGATCATGGGGCTATGTCCCCCACGTCGGCATGGGAACGGTGGTGTTTTACGTCACAAAGAAAGGCACAAAATGGCCACCGATACCCAGTTTTGCCCCTCCTTTGGCCGGCTCACTCGCCCCCCGACTGCCCCCAGCCCCAAATAATATCCCTCCCCCCCCCCCCCGCCCGCGGATCGCCCTCCCACGACTGCGGCGGCGCTGGACAGGGTCCGCAGGCGCCAGGCCGAGTTCCCGACGGGTGAGACCGTGAGAGACCCACGCCGTCGGGAACTCGGCCGTCCTGAGGACATCGATATGTGGTGCGGCGTACTCGCAGAAGCGACCCCCCCCCCTCCTCGATTTGATCGGGAACTCGTGTTCTCCGGCCATTCGCCGAACGCGGTTTCAGCGTCGGTGACCGGAGAATCCAGGCCCCCAACGTTTCCAATCCCTGGACATTGGCCAAGACATTAGTCAGGTGGAGAGGAGATGGTCAGCCAGCTGCCATTGCAAGACCCCCATTGACCGTCTGAGAGCAGCAAGAGGGGGCTCGCTGCACTCCATCAAAGATATCCTTCATTGGACTGAGGAATGTGACAAATCAGCGGATGAATCGTGTCCCAGGATTTGATCCAGCTCCTGTTGAAAGGCTGAATGATTGGGATCTGGAGTCTTGCTCGAAGTGGAATCCATAAAATTCCTACAATGCAGGCGGCCATTTGGCCCATCGAGTCTGCACTGACCTTCTGAAAGAGCCTCCCACCTCGGCCCATTCCCCCACCCTATCTCCGTAATCACACCTAGGCTGCAAACTTTGGACTGTGGGAGGAAACCGGAGCACCCGGAGGAAACCCACGCAGACACGGGGAGGATGTGCAGACTCCACACAGACAGTGACCCAAGCTGGAATCGAACCTGGGTTCTTGGCGCTGTGTGGCAGCAGTTACTGTGCCACCGTGCTGCCCCGTGTATTGTGTGGGCTGCGGAGTGGATACTGAGGGAGATGTGTTTGCTTTACCAGGTCTGTAAATATGATTATGTCGAGGTTCACAGCGGACTTTCCTCAGAATCCAAACTGCACGGCCGATTCTGTGGCTCAGAGACGCCTGGCATCATAACATCGCAATTCAACAACATGAGGATCGAGTTTAAATCTGACAACACTGTGTCCAAGAAGGGATTCAAAGGCCACTTCTTCTCAGGTGAGCCTGCATGCGTTAGCAGAGACCAGACTCGGCCCAACTGAAACCTGTCAGCCCTCTTCCCAAAATGGGTCTGTCCTGGATGTGGCCATGGCTCCACGCCAACTACCAATGTTCCTAAAAACGTCCAGCTTCTGCTTTTAAAGAAATACTCTGACTGGCTCCACAGCAGCCCAGCAGGACATCGGCAGGCCCCACACTGCTCCCAGTGGCTTCCCAGCCAACAATCCTCCCCAGGACAAACCCCAGGGCTGCGAGGGCCCAGCGTATACACTCAGTCGCCGGGGAGTTTTCCAATAATTCACGGTGCCATCCTCAGCTCAGCAGCCATAGAACAGAATCGTAGAATCCCTACCGTGCAGAATGAGACAATTTGGCCCATCGAGTCTGCACCGACCCTTGGAACGTCCACATTACCGAAGCCCAATCCTTCGTCCTATTCCACCCTAAGGGGCAATTTATCCTGGCCAATCCACCTAACCTGCACGTCTTTGGACTGTGGGAGGAAGCCGGAGCACCCGGAGGAAACCCACGCAGACACGGTGAGAACGTGCAGACTCCGCGCAGGCAGTGACCCGAGGTCGGAATTCAACCCAGGTCCCTGGCGCTGTGAGGCAGCAGTGCTAAGCACTGTGCCACCTTGCCGTCTTCAGTCGAATGAAAATGAGGTGGCGGTTTTATCTTTTTCTGCTCGGCTATGGGATGTGGGGGTCGCTGGTCAGGCCAGCATTTATCGCCCACCCCTAATTGCCCGCCAGAAGGTGGGGGTGAGCTGCCTTCTTGAACCGCTGCAGTCCCTGAGTTTTGGGGGCACCCACTGTGCGGTTGAGAGCCTCTGGGCAGTGAGGAGGCAGCGGGATTCCACTCCTGTACGTTCCTGGCCGTGATATTGCCTGACCCACACCGGCCTCTCCGCTGTTTGTCTGACCCCTCCCCCCCCCGCCCCCTGGGGCCTGAGTCCCTCTCGTGACCCTCCGTGACGAGGGGCAGGTTCTGATGTTGACGCTAACAATGTCTAAATGTTGACCCACAGATAAGGACGAGTGTTCCGTGGACAATGGCCATTGTCAGCAGGAGTGTCTGAACACGCTCGGCAGTTACGTCTGCCAATGCCGCAACGGCTTTGCGCTGCACGAGAATGGCCTGGATTGCAAAGAAGGTCAGTGGGTTTGACTCGGCATTCCTCCCGTGGACACGGGAAAGCCGGGAATCATTGAGCTTGGACCCTGCCCGTGGCGCTCAGTTCCTTTGTGGAGGGTGAGGGTACATTTCTGGAGCGTAACCCCGTCCACAGGCTCCCCCTTAGAACATAAGAACTAGGAGAAGGAGTCGGCCATCTGGCCCCTCAAGCCTGCTCCGCCATTCAATGAGATCATGGCTGATCTTTTGTGGACTCAGCTCCACTTTCCGGCCCGAACACCATAACCCTTAATCCCTTTATTCTTCAAAAAACTATCTATCTTTACCTTAAAAACATTTAATGAAGGAGCCTCAACTGCTTCACTGGGCAAGGAATTCCATAGATTCACAACCCTTTGGGTGAAGAAGTTCCTCCTAAACTCAGTCCTAAATCTACTTCCCCTTATTTTGAGGCTATGTCCCCTAGTTCTGCTGTCACCCGCCAGTGGAAACAACCTGCCCGCATCTATCCTATCTATTCCCTTCATAATTTTAAATGTTTCTATAAGATCCCCCCATATCCTTCTAAATTCCAACGAGTACAGTCCCAGTCTACTCAACCTCTCCTCGTAATCCAACCCCTTCAGCTCTGGGATTAATTTAGTGAATCTCCTCTGCACACCCTCCAGCGCCAGTACGTCCTTTCTCAAGTAAGGAGACTAAAACTGAACACAATACTCCAGGTGCGGCCTCACTAGCACCTTATACAATTGCAACATAACCTACCTAGTCTTAAACTCCATCCCTCTAGCAATGAAGGACAAAAGTCCATTTGCCTTCTTAATCACCTGTTGCACTTGTAAACCAACCTTCTGTGACTCATGCACTAGCACACCCAAGTCTCTCTGAACAGCGGCATGCTTTAATATTTTATCGTTTAAATAACAATCCCGTTTGCTGTTATTCCTACCAAAATGGATAACCTCACATTTGTCAACATTGTATTCCATCTGCCAGACCCGAGCCCATTTACTTAACCTATCCAAATCCCTCTGCAGACTTCCAGTATCCTCTGCACTTTTTGCTTTACCGCTCATCTTAGTGTCATCTGCAAACTTGGACACATTGCCCTTGGTCCACAACTCCAAATCATCAATGTAAATTGTGAACAATTGTGGGCCCAACACGGATCCCTGATGGACACCACTAGCTACTGATTGCCAACCAGAGAAACACCCATTTATCCCAACTCTTTGCTTTCTATTAATTAACCAATCCTCTATCCATGCTACTACTTTACCCTTAATGCCATGCATCTTTATCTTATGCAGCAACCTTTTGTGTGGCTTGTTACGTTGTAATGTAGGGGGTTCTCTGTTGACCTTCAGTATCACAAAAACCCTGAGGTGTTTCACTGAGGGACAAGAAACAAATTGGGGGTCAAAGGAAAGAGTGGAAAGAGTAACCAAACATTTGGCCAAAGACCATTGCCGAGATTCTCCCCTACCCGGCGGGGTGGGGGGTCCCAGCGTGTCAGAGTGGCGTGAACCACTCCGGCGTCGGGCCGCCCCAAATTCTCCGCACCTTTAGGGGCCAAGCCCTCACCTTGAGGGGCTAGGCCCGCGCCGGAGTGGTTGGCGCTTCGGCGGCTGGCGTAAACGGCCTTTGGCGCCACGTCAACCGGGACCGATGGGACTTCGCCGGCCGGCATAAGTACACGCATGCGCCGGAGCGTCAGCGGCTGCTGACATCATTCCGACGCATGCGCAGGGGAGGGGGTCTCTTCCACTTCTGCCTTGGTGAAGACCATGGCGAAGACGGAAGGAAAAGAGTGCCCCCACGGCGCAGGCCCGCCCGCCGATCAGTGGGCCCCGATCACGGGCCAGGCCAACGTGGGGTCAGATCGCCCCGCACCCCCCCCCCCCTCTCCCCAGGCCGCGCCGCCAATCCGGCCGGTCAGGCATGTGGTTTAATCGGTGGGAGAGGCCTGTGTGTGTGTGTGTGAGAGTGTGTGTGAGAGTGTGTGAGTGTGTGTGTGAGTTTGTGTGTGTGTGAGTGTGTGTGAGTGTGTGAGAGTGTGTGTGAATGAATGTGTGTGTGAGAGTGTGTGTGTGTGTGTGAATGTGTGTGAGAGTGTGAGAGAGTGTGTGTGAATGTGTGTGAGAGTTGGTGTGTGAATGCGTGTGAGAGTGTGTGTGTGAGAGAGTGTGTGTGAGAGTGTGTGTGTGTGTGAGTGTGTGTGTGAGTGTGTGTGTGAGAGTGTGTGTGAGAGTGTGTGTGAGAATGTGTGCGTGAGAGTATGCGTGAGAGTGTGTGTGTGAATGTGTGTGTGAATGTGTTTGTGAATGTGTGTGTGAGTGTGTGTGTGTGAATGTGTGTGTGAGAGTGTGTGTCTGAATGTGTGTGTGAGAGTGTGTGTGAGTGTGTGTGAGAGTGTGTGTGAATGTGTGTGTGAGAGTGTGTGTGAGAGTGTGTCTGAATGTATGTGTGAGAGTGTGTGTGTGTGAATGTATGTGTGAGAGTGTGTGTGAATGTATGTGTGAGAGTGTGTGTGAATGTGTGTGAGTGTGTGTGTGTGAATGTGTGTGTGAGAGTGTGTGTGAATGTATGTGTGAGAGTGTGTGTGTGAATGTATGTGTGAGAGTGTGTGTGAATGTGTGTGAGTGTGTGTGTGTGAATGTGTGTGTGAGAGTGTGTGAGTGTGTGTGAGTGTGTGTCTGAATGTGTGTGTGAGAGTGTGTGTGAGAGTGTGTGTGAGAGTGTGTGTGAATGTGTGTGTGAGAGTGTGTGTGAGAGTGTGTGTCTGAATGTATGTGTGAGAGTGTGTGTGTGAATGTATGTGTGAGAGTGTGTGTGTGAATGTATGTGTGAGAGTGTGTGTCTGAATGTATGTGTGAGAGTGTGTGTGTGAATGTATGTGTGAGAGTGTGTGTGAATGTGTGTGTGAGAGTGTGTGTGAGAGTGTGTGTGAGAGTGTGTGTCTGAATGTATGTGTGAGAGTGTGTGTGAGAGTGTGTGTGTGAATGTATGTGTGAGAGTGTGTGTGTGTGTGAGAGTGTGTGTGTGAGTGTGTGTGTGAGAGTGTGTGTGAGAGTGTGTGTGAGAGTGTGTGTGAATGTATGTGTGAGAGTGTGTGTGAGAGTGTGTGTGAGAGTGTGTGTGAATGTATGTGTGAGAGTGTGTGTGAGAGTGTGTCTGAATGTATGTGTGAGAGTGTGTGTGAGAGTGTGTGTGAGAGTGTGTGTGTGAATGTATGTGTGAGAGTGTGTGTGAGAGTGTGTGTGAATGTATGTGTGAGAGTGTGTGAGAGTGTGTCTGAATGTATGTGTGAGAGTGTGTGTGAGAGTGTGTCTGAATGAATGTGTGAGAGTGTGTGTGAGAGTGTGTCTGAATGTATGTGTGAGAGTGTGTGTGAGAGTGTGTCTGAATGTATGTGTGAGTGTGTGTGTGAGAGTGTGTGTGAGAGTGTGTCTGAATGTATGTGTGAGTGTGTGTGTGAGAGTGTGTGTGAATGTGTGTGTGAGAGTGTGTGTGAGAGTGTGTGAGAGTGTGTGAGAGTGTGTGTGAGAGTGTGTGTGAGAGTGTGTGTGAGAGTGTGTGTGAGAGTGTGTGTGAGAGTGTGTGTGAGAGTGTGTGTCTGAATGTATGTGTGAGAGTGTGTGTGTGAGAGTGTGTGTGAGAGTGTGTGAGAGTGTGTGTGAGAGTGTGTGTGAGAGTGTGTGTGAGAGTGTGTGTCTGAATGTATGTGTGAGAGTGTGTGTGTGAGAGTGTGTGTGAGAGTGTGTGTGAGAGTGTGTGTGAGAGTGTGTGTCTGAATGTATGTGTGAGAGTGTGTGTGTGAGAGTGTGTGTGAGAGTGTGTGTGAGAGTGTGTGAGAGTGTGTGTGAGAGTGTGTGTGAGAGTGTGTGTGAGAGTGTGTGTGAGAGTGTGTGTGAGTGTGTGAGAGTGTGTGTGAGAGTGTGTGTGAGAGTGTGTGTGAGAGTGTGTGTGAGAGTGTGTGTGAGAGTGTGTGTCTGAATGTATGTGTGAGAGTGTGTGTGAGAGTGTGTGTGAGAGTGTGTGTGAGAGTGTGTGTCTGAATGTATGTGTGAGAGTGTGTGTGAGAGTGTGTGAGAGTGTGTGTGAGAGTGTGTGTGAGAGTGTGTGTGAGAGTGTGTGTGAGAGTGTGTGTGTGAGTGTGTGAGAGTGTGTGTGAGAGTGTGTGTGAGAGTGTGTGTGAGAGTGTGTGTCTGAATGTATGTGTGAGAGTGTGTGTGAGAGTGTGTGAGAGTGTGTGTGAGAGTGTGTGTGAGAGTGTGTGTGAGAGTGTGTGTCTGAATGTATGTGTGAGAGTGTGTGTGAGAGTGTGTGTGAGAGTGTGTGTGAGAGTGTGTGTCTGAATGTATGTGTGAGAGTGTGTGTGAGAGTGTGTGTGAGAGTGTGTGTCTGAATGTATGTGTGAGAGTGTGTGGGCACGATTCTCCGCTCCCGGGAAAAATCGGGAGGGCCGTTGTGAACTCGGCCTCGGAGGCCGCTCCTTGCCCCCTATTCTCCCCTCCCGGGGGGGCTAGGAGTGACGCTCCGTAACTCTCGGCCGCCGGGCGGCGTGCAGAGAGTGACGCGACGGCGGTGCCTATGTGACGTCAGCCGCACATGCGTAGGTTGGCCGGCTCCAACCCGCGCATGCGCGGCTGACGTCACGACGGCTGACAGCTCGAACCCGCGCATGCGCGGTGGCCATCTTCCCCTCCACTGCCCCGCAAGACGTGGTGGCTTCATCTTGCGGGGTGGCGGAGGGGAAATAGTGCGTCCCGTTGAGACTGCGGCCCGACGATCGTTGGGCACCGATCGCGGGCCTGTCCCCTCCCGAGCACAGTCGTGGTGCTCATTCCCCACCAGGCCCCCTACAAGCCCCAAAACGGGCATCTCACGGCGATTTCACAACGTCAGCGACCAGGTGTGGTTGCCGCTGTCGTGAACCGGTTGCAAACGGCCGGCCGCTCGGCCCATCCGGGTCGGAGAATCGCCGGTCTGTGTGTCTGAATGTGTGTCTGAATTTGTCTGTGTGTGAATGTGTGTGTGTGTGTGTGTGTGTGTGTGTGTGTGAATCTATATCCATCTGTAAACTCTGTATCCCCTCTTCACTGTCTGCTTTCTCACCTATTTTAGCGTCATCCGCAAATGTTACTATGTTACCCTCTGTCCCTGCTTGCAGATCATTTCTATAGATTGTAAAGAGTTGAGGTCTGAGGGCTGACACCTGCAGCACCCGTGAGTTACAGTTCACCAGTCAGAGAAGGACTCATTTATCCCAACCTGCTTTCTGACAGTCAGCCAATCCTCAATCCAATCTAGTATTCTACCCCCAATCCCCTGCGACTCCACCTTCTGGATCAGTCTTTTATGTGGCACCGTGTCAAACACCTTCTGGAAGTCTAGATACACCACATCCACAGGTTCCCCATTATCCACCTCGCTGGTTATATCCTCAAACAATTTGAGCAAGTTTGTCATGCATGACTTGCCCTTCAGAAATCCATGCTGGCAATGGTGGATTGAGCTTTGTCTTTCCAAATGTTCAGTCATCTCCTCCTTAATGATTGATTCAGTAACTTCCCCACCACCAGAGGCCAAGCTAACCGGTCTATAGTTCCCTACTTTTTGTCTCTCTCCCTTCTTGAATAGGGGCATCACATCCGATCCACTGGGACCTTTCCAGAATCCAGGGAATTCTGAAATATCACAACCAATGCATCTGCTGCCGCTGCCTTTAATATCCTCGGATGCAGCCATCAGATCCCAGAGGCATATCTACCTTTCATCCCATCCGTTTATTCAATACCGTCTCCTTCGTGATGGCTATTTCACCAAGTTCCTCTGCATTAACTGTAGTTTTTGGAACATGTTTATTATCCTCTATTGTGAAGACAGAGGCACCCCAGCCATCCCTGTGTTCCCCATTATTACCTCAACAGAGACCAGCACGGTGGTGCAGTGGGTTAGCACTGCTGCTTCACGGCGCCGAGGTCCGGGTTCGATCCCGGCTCTGGATCACTGTCCGTGTGGAGTTTGCACATTCTCCCCGCGTTTGTGTGGGTCTCGCCCCCACAACCCAAAGACGTGCAAGCTAGGTGGATTGGCCACGCTAAATTGCCCCTTAATTGGAAAAAAATGAATTGGGTACTCTAAATTTTTTTTTTAAATTATTACCTCATCAATATCACCCTCTAAAGAGCCAACATTTACTTTATCTATTCTCTTCCTCTTTAAATACATGCAGAAGCTTTTGGTAACGGTGTTTATGTTTTCGGCTACTTTCCTTTCATAGTTCATCTCAGCTTTTTGATTTTATTTTTAGTCGCCTTTTACTGAGCGTTAAAGGTCTCCCAATCCCCCAGCTTAACATTAGCTTGTGCAGTGTGATATGCCCGAGCCTTTGCCTTTATGTCTTTAATATCTCCCTGATCTGTGAGGCCGGGTTGTACTCCAGCGGCTAACTCTCCCCGTCACGAGGAAGATGTTGAAATTCTAAATTGAATTTAGGTGGAACCTGTATCATTTTTACCAAATCCCATCCACTGTTTCCTGACAGCTGGCTGTGAGCATCAAATAAGCAGCTCCGATGGAGTCATCGCCAGCCCAAACTGGCCGGACAAGTACCCTAGTCGTAAGGAATGTACCTGGGCCATATCTGCCACCCCTGGACACAGAGTCAAACTGGTAAATATTCAATTTATACTGAGCTGCTGTTCAACTCTGGATGTGAATCAGGAAGAAAGACATCTTCTTTCAAAATTAATTCAGGGGACATCAGTGCCATTCTCCATCCCTTGTTGCCCTTCAGAAGGTGGTGTTGAGCTGCCTTCCTAATCGCTGCAGTCCTTGAGGTGTAGGTACTCCCACTGTGCTGTTAGGGAGGGAGCTCCAGGATGTTACCCCAGCGACAGTGAAGGAACGGCCGATATATTTCCCAGTTAGGATGGTGAGTGACTTGGAGGGGAACCTCCAGGTGGTGGGGTTCCCGGGTATCTGCTGCTCTTGTGCTTCTAGATGGTAGAGGTCGTGGGTTTGGAAGGTGCTGCCTAAGGAGCCTTGGTGAGTTACTGCAGTGCATCTTGTAGACGGTACACACGGCTGCCACTTTGCGTCAGTGGTCGAGAGAGTGACTGTTTGTGGGAGGGGGAGCGATCAAGCGGGCTGCTTTGTCCTGGATGGTGTTGAGTTTCTTGAGTGTTGTTGGAGCTGCGCTCATCCAGGCAAGTGGAGAGTCTCCATCACACTCCTGACTTGTGCCTTGTCGATGGTGGACAGGCTTTGGGGAGTTAGGAGGTGAGTTACTCGCTGTAGGATTCCTAAACTTTGACCTGCCCTGGTAGCCACAGTATTAATGTGGCTGGGTCCAGTTCAGTTTCTGATCAATGCTAACCCCCAGGATATTGATAGTGGGAGATTGTAACCATTCCTCACCGCTGGGAAATCCCCAGGCGGTTGAGCGCTGCGGGTGGGGCTAAAGAATCCCACCGCCAGCGAGATCCGGAGAATTCCGGACGCAGTGGATAAATGTCGAGAGGCTATGTGGAAATTGTACGAAATTGGTGAATTACATCCAGACTTTAGGAAGGACCATGGAAATGCTGCTGGAAAGATTAACTGGAATAAGAACTAGGAGCAGGAGTAGGCCATCTGGCCCCTCGAGCCTGCTCCGCCATTCAATTAGATCATGGCTGATCTTTTGTGGACTCAGCTCCACTTTCCGGCCCGAACACCATAACCCTTAATCCCTTTATTCTTCAAAAAACTATCTATCTTTACCTTAAAAACATGTAATGAAGGAGCCTCAACTGCTTCACTGGGCAAGGAATTCCATAGATTCACAACCCTTTGGGTGAAGAAGTTCCTCCTAAACTCAGTCCTAAATCTACTTCCCCTTATTTTGAGGCTATGCCCCCTAGTTCTGCTGTCACCCGCCAGTGGAAACAACCTGCCCGCATCTATCCTATCTATTCCCTTCATAATTTTAAATGTTTCTATAAGATCCCCCCTCATCCTTCTAAATTCCAACGAGTAAAGTCCCAGTCTACTCAACCTCTCCTCATAATCCAACCCCTTCAGCTCTGGGATTAACCTAGTGAATCTCCTCTGCACACCCTCCAGTGCCAGTACGTCCTTTCTCAAGTAAGGAGACCAAAACTGAACACAATACTCCAGGTGTGGCTGCACTAACACCTTATACAATTGCAACATAACCTCCCTAGTCTTAAACTCCATCCCTCTAGCAATGAAGGACAAAATTCCATTTGCCTTCTTAATCACCTGTTGCACTTGTAAACCAACCTTCTGTGACTCATGCACTAGCACACCCAAGTCTCTCTGAACAGCGGCATGCTTTAATATTTTATCGTTTAAATAATAATCCCGTTTGCTGTTATTCCTACCAAAATGGATAACCTCACATTTGTCAACATTGTATTCCATCTGCCAGACCCGAGCCCATTCACTTAACCTATCCAAATCCCTCTGCAGACTTCCAGTATCCTCTGCACTTTTCGCTTTACCACTCATCTTAGTGTCATCTGCAAACTTGGACACATTGCCCTTGGTCCCCAACTCCAAATCATCAATGTAAATTGTGAACAATTGTGGGCCCAACACGGATCCCTGAGGGACACCACTAGCTACTGATTGCCAACCAGAGAAACACCCATTTATCCCAACTCTTTGCTTTCTATTAATTAACCTATCCTCTATCCATGCTACTACTTTACCCTTAATGCCATGCATCTTTATCTTATGCAGCAACCTTTTGTGTGGCACTTTGTCAAAGGCTTTCTGGAAATCCAGATATACCACATCCATCGGCTCCCCGTTATCTACTGCACTGGTAATGTCCTCAAAAAATTCCACTAAATTAGTTAGGCATGACCTGCCTTTAACAAACCCATGCTGCGTCTGCCCAATGGGACAATTTCTATCCAGATGCCTCGCAATTTCTTCCTTGATGATAGATTCCAGCATCTACCCTATTACCGAAGTTAAACTCACTGGCCTATAATTTCCTGCTTTCTGCCTACCTCCTTTTTTAAACAGTGGCGTCACGTTTGCTAATTTCCAATCCACCGGGACCACCCCAGAGTCTAGTGAATTTCGGTAAATTATCACTAGTGCATCTGCAATTTCCCTAGCCATCTCTTTTAGCACTCTGGGATGCATTCCATCAGGGCCAGGAGACTTGTCTACCTTTAGCCCCATTAGCTTGCCCATCACTCCCTCCTTAGTGATAACAATCCTCTCAAGGTCCTCACCTGTCATAGCCTCATTTCTATCAGTCGCTGGCATGTTATTTGTGTCTTCCACTGTGAAGACCGACCCAAAAAACCTGTTCAGTTCCTCAGCCATTTCCTCATTTCCCATTATTAAAACTCCCTTCTCATCCTCTAAAGGACCAATATTTACCTTTGCCACTCTTTTTTGTCTTATATATTTGTAAAAACTTTTACTGTCTGTTTTTATATTCTGAGCAAGTTTACTCTCATACTCTATCTTACTCTTCTTTATAGCATTTTTAGTAGCTTTCTATTGCCCCCTAAAGATTTCCCAGTCCTCTAATCTCCCAGCACTCTTTGCCACTTTATATGCTTTTTCCTTCAATTTGATACCCTCCCTTATTTCCTTAGATATCCACGGTCGATTTTCCCTCTTTCTTCCGTCCTTCCTTTTTGTTGGTATAAACCTTTGCTGAGCACTGTGAAAAATCGCTTGGAAGGTTTTCCACTGTTCCTCAACTGTTCCACCATAAAGTCTTAGCTCCCAGTCTACCTTAGCTAGTTCTTCTCTCATCCCCTTGTAATCTCCTTTGTTTAAACACAAAACACTAGTATTTGATTTTACTTTCTCACCCTCCATCTGTATTTTAAATTCCACCATATTGTGATCGCTCCTTCCGAGAGGATCCCTAACTATGAGATCATGAATCAATCCTGTCTCATTACACAGGACAAGATCTAGGACCGCTTGTTCCCTCGTAGGTTCCATTACATACTGTTCTAGGAAACTATCGCGGATACATTCTATAAACTCCTCCTCACGGTTGCCTTGACCGACCTGGTTAAACCAATCGACATGTAGATTAAAATCCCCCATGATAACTGCTGTACCATTTCTACATGCATCAGTTATTTCTTTGTTTATTGCCTGCCCCAACATATCGTTACTATTTGGTGGCCGATAGACTACTCCTATCAGTGACTTTTTCGCCTTACTATTCCTGATTTCCACCCAAATGGATTCAACCTTATCCTCCATAGCACCGATGTCATCCCTTACTATTGCCCGGATGTCATCCTTAAATAACAGAGCAACACCACCTCCCTTACCATCCACTCTGTCCTTCCGAATAGTTTGATACCCTCGGATATTTAACTCCCAGTCGTGACCATCCTTTAACCATGTTTCAGTAATGGCCACTAAATCATAGTCATTTACGATGATTTGTGCCACCAACTCATTTACTTTATTCCGAATACTACGAGCATTCAGGTAAAGTACACTTATGTTGGTTTTTTTACCTCTGTTTTGAATCTTAACATCTCCAGTTTTATTCCTTTTGTTATTACTGGGCCTATTCACTGTGCTCCCCTCAGTCACTGTACCTTGTACTGTCGCCCTTATGGATTTCTGACAATGTCTTCTCTGCCTTGCACTTTTCCCCTTACTTCCTTTTGTTTCTGTCCCTGTTTTACTACCTTCCAACTTCCAGCATTGGTTCCCATCCCCCTGCCACATTAGTTTAAACCCTCCCCAACAGCTCTAGCAAACACCCCCCCTAGGACCTCGGTTCCAGTCCTGCCCAAGTGCAGACCGTCCGGTTTGTACTGGTCCCACCTCCCCCAGAACCGGTCCCAATGCCCCAGGAATTTGAATCCCTCCCTCTTGCACCATCTCTCGAGCCACGCATTCATGTTAGGAATCTATCCTAACATTCCTACTCTGACTAGCTCGTGGCACTGGTAGCAATCCTGAGATTACTACCTTTGAGGTCCTACTTTTTAGTTTAACTCCTAACTCCCTGAATTCCGCTTGTAGGACCTCATCCCGTTTTTTACCTATATCGTTGGTGCCTATGTGCACCACGACAGCTGGCTGTTCACCCTCCCCCCCCAGAATGTCCTGCAGCCGCTCCGAGACATTCTTGACCCTTGCACCAGGGAGGCAACATACCATCCTGGAGTCTCGATTGCGTCCACAGAACCGCCTGTCTATTCCCCTTACGATCGAGTCCCCTATCACTATAGCCCTGCCATTTTTCTTCCTGCCCTGCTGTGCAGCAGAGCCAGCCACGGTGCCATGAACCTGGCTGCTGCTGCCTTCCCCTGGTGAGCCATCTCCCTCAACAGTATCCAAAGCAGTATATCTGTTTTGCAGGGAGATGACCGCAGGGGACACCTGCACTGCCTTCCTACTCTTGCTCTTTCTTTTGGTCACCCATTTTCTATCTCCCTCAGTAACCTTCACCTGCGGTGTGACCAACTCGCTAAACATGCTATCCACGACCTCCTCAGCATCGCGGATGCTCCAAAGTGAGTCCATCCGCAACTCCAGAGCCGTCAAGCGGTCTAACAAGAGTTGCAACTGAACACACTTCTTGCACGTGAAGGAGCCAGGGACAGTGGACGTGTCCCTGAGCTCCCACATCGCACACGAGGAGCATGACATGGGTCTGGGATCTCCTGCCATGTCTTAAACCCTTGGTAAACTTAAACAACTACAATTTCAAAATAAAAATAAATAAATTCGACAATGAAAAGAAAAAGAGAGAAAAAAAAAGAAAAAGAGAGACTACTTACCAGTCACTTACCAGGGTTAAAAAGCACCTCCTCACACTCTGCACCGATTTACCTCACTGCACCAAATTACCAAGTTTAAATCTCTCACTCTGTATGAGTCTCACTCCGGATGTGTCTCCTGGAAAAGTGCTCGCTTACTGTGTGCGCTCTCTGTCTGTCTTTTATACAGACCTCAGCTAACCGATGACTCAAAAAAAACCTTCCCTTCAAAGAGAAGAATGCAATGTGCCCCTAAACAGGCCTCAACAGGCCTCAGGTGATTGACAGATAACTGCCTCTCAGCAATTAGGGTGGGGGCAGCTTCAACCAATCAGACACTAAGCTCCACACTGCACTTTTAACTGAAAAACAGCAGAATTAGATTTTCCACTTACCTTTGCTGATTTACCTCACTGCACCAAATGACCAAGTTTAAATCTCTCACTCTGTATGAGTCTTACTCCGGATGTGTCTCCTGGAAAAGTGCTCGCCTTACGAGGAATGAGGGGTTCGGGTCACGTGGAGAGAGTGGAGAATCCGGGATCGTTCTCCTCGGAGTAGAGAAGGCTAAGAGGAGATTTAATCGAGTAACAGCTGAGGAGTCGGCAATCAGAGGCCAGAGATTGAAGGTGATTGGGTACAAGAACTGGCAACGAGGGTGGAAACCCTGGGCGCGATTCTCCGACCCCCACGCCGGGTAGGAGAATCGCGGGAGTGCCGGGCGATTCCCGCCACGCCGCCCTGGCACCCGCACGCGATTCTCCCCCCCCCACCCCCCCCAAAACGGCGTGCCGTGTTTCACGACAGACCGCTCGGAGAATCGCCGTTTCTAACGGTCGAGCGGCGATTCTCCGGCCCGGGTGGGCCGAGCGGCCTGTCCAATACTGTCCAATACAATAATCGCTGCCGGCGTGAACAGCGCGCCAACCTGCTCATGCGCGGGTGATGTCATTTAAGCGCCGCCGGCTGCGTCATTTACGCGGCACCGCTTTGACGTGGAGTCAAGGCCCAGCGCGCAAAATTGACGCGGCGCCGCTCCTAGCCCCCTGGGGGGGGGTGGGAGAATAGGGGGCCCGGAGCGGCCTCCGACGCCGGAGTGAAACACTCCAGTTTTCACTCCGGCGTCGGCACTTTGTCTCCCGCAGCAGTTGATTGGGATTTGGGAACGCAGCCTGCAGAGCGTGGTCAATACAGATTGAATAGAAGCTTCCAGAAAGGAATTGAACACAAACTGGAAGGAGGGAGTTACTTTTGGGGTGTGGAGCAAGGGCATGGAGTGGGAATCGAACTGGATTGTCCGATGAAAGATCTAGGAGTGACTCAATGGGCCGAATGGCATGCTCCTGAACTGTAACGATTCAGTGATAAATAATGACCAGACATCCCCGACTCTTCAAATAACACCACGGAGTCTCTGACATTGAGCAGTTTAACATCCCACCTGATAGACGGCACACGTGACAGTGCGGCATTCCCTCGCTGCGACACTCCGATGTTTAGGGTTCTGGGATGGGGAATGAAGCCTGTAACCTTGAAGATGAGAGGGCGACGATCGACACTAACGGAGAAAGGTCCCAGTACTCCGTGTTTACAGCCCAGCGATCGCCTGAGACATGTCAAGGACTCACGTCCCCATTTATACTGTGGATCCTCATTCACTCTGTCCCCATTATTAGCCACAGATACATCCTGCTGAATGGTCATTTGGGAAGTTTAATAATACCATGAACAGAGAACAATAAAGCACAGGAACAGGCCCTTCAGCCCTCTAAACCTGTACCGGTCGTGATACCACCCTTGGCCAAAACCCTCAGCCCTTCCTTGTGCCGTATCCCTCTATACCCATCCTATCCCTGTGTTTGTCAAGATGCCTTTTGAACGCCGTTAATGTATCTGCTTCCACAACCTCTCCTGGCAACGTGTTCCAGGCACTCACCACCCTCTGTGTAAAAACCTGCCTCGCACATCTCGTAGATTTCATAGAATTTACAGTGCAGAAGGAGGCCATTCGGCCCATCGAGTCTGCACCGGCTCTTGGAAAGAGCACCCTACCCAAGGTCAACACCTCCACCATATCCCCATAACCCAGTAACCCCGCCCAACACTAAGGGCAATTTTGTACACTAAGGGAAAGGAGCAGTCACCTTGTTGGGAGTGTTCTATAGGCCCCCCAATAGCAGCAGAGATGTGGAGGAACAGATTGGGAAACAGATTCTGGAAAGGTGCAGAAGTCACAGGGTAGTAGTCATGGGCGACTTCAACTTCCCAAACATTGAGTGGAAACTCTTTAGATCAAATAGTTTGGATGGGGTAGTGTTTGTGCAGTGTGTCCAGGAAGCTTTTCTAACACAGTATGTAGATTGTCCGACCAGAGGGGAGGCCATATTGGATTTAGTACTTGGTAATGAACCAGGGCAGGTGATAGATTTGTTAGTGGGGGAGCATTTTGGAGGTAGTGACCACAATTCTGTGACTTTCACTTTAGTAATGGAGAGGGATAGGTGCGAGCAACAGGGCAAGGTTTATAATTGGGGGAAGGGTAAATACAATGCTGTCAGACAAGAATTGAAGTGCAGAAGTTGGGAACATAGGCTGTCAGGGAAGGACACAAGTGAAATGTGGAACTTGTTCAAGGATCAGGTACTGCGTGTCTTTGATATGTATGTCCCTGTCAGGCAGGGAAGAGATGGTCGAGTGAGGGAACCATGGTTGACAAGAGAGGTTGAATGTCTTGTTAAGAGGAAGAAGGAGACTTATGTAAGGCTGAAGAAACAAGGTTCAGACAGTGCGCTGGAGGGATACAAGATAGCCAGGAGGGAACTGAAGAAAGGGATTAGGAGAGCTAAGAGAGGGCATGAAAAATCTTTGGCGGGTAGGATCAAGGAAAACCCCAAGGCCTTTTACACATACGTGAGAAATATGAGAATGACTAGAGTGAGAGTAGGTCCGATTAAGGACAGTAGCGGGAGATTGTGTATTGAGTCTGAAGAGATAGGAGAGGTCTTGAACAAGTATTTTTCTTCAGTATTTACAAATGAGAGGGGCCATATTGTTGGAGAGGACAGCGTGAAGCAGACTGATAAGCTTGAGGAGATACTTGTCAGGAAGGAAGATGTGTTGCGCGTTTTGAAAAACTTGAGGATAGACAAGTCCCCCGGGCCTGACGGGATATATCCAAGGATTCTCTGGGAAGCAAGAAATGAAATTGCAGAGCCGTTGGCAATGATCTTTTCGTCCTCGCTGTCAACAGGGGTGGTACCAGAGGATTGGAGAGTGGCGAATGTCGTGCCCCTGTTCAAAAAAGGGAATAGGGATAACCCTGGGAATTACAGGCCAGTTAGTCTTACTTCGGTGGTAGGCAAAGTAATGGAAAGGGTACTGAGGGATAGGATTTCTGAGCATCTGGAAAGGCATTGCTTGATTAGGGATAGTCAGCACGGATTTGTGAGGGGTAGGTCTTGCCTTACAAGTCTTATTGAATTCTTTGAGGAGGTGACCAAGCATGTGGATGAAGGTAAAGCAGTGGATGTAGTGTACATGGATTTTAGTAAGGCATTTGATAAGGTTCCCCATGGTAGGCTTATGCAGAAAGTAAGGAGGCATGGGATAGTGGGAAATTTGGCCAGTTGGATAACAAACTGGCTAACCGATAGAAGACAGAGAGTTGTGGTGGATGGCAAATATTCAGCCTGGAGCCCAGTTATCAGTGGCGTACCGCAGGGATCAGTTCTGGGTCCTCTGCTGTTTGTGATTTTCATTAACGACTTGGATGAGGGAGTTGAAGGGTGGGTCAGTAAATTTGCAGATGATACGAAGATTGGTGGAGTTGTGGATAGTGAGGAGGGCTTTTGTCGGCTTCAAAGAGACATAGATAGAATGCAGAGCTGGGCTGAGAAGTGGCAGATGGAGTTTAACCCTGACAAGTGTGAGGTTGTCCATTTTGGAAGGACAAATCTGAATGCGGAATACAGGGTTAATGGTAGGGTTCTTGGCAATGTGGAGGAGCAGAGAGATCTTGGGGTCTATGTTCATTGTTCTTTGAAAGTTGCCACTCAAGTGGATAGAGCTGTGAAGAAGGCCTATGGTGTGCTAGCGTTCATTAGCAGAGGGATTGAATTTAAGAGCCGTGAGGTGATGATGCAGCTGTACAAAACCTTGGTCAGGCCACATTTGGAGTACTGTGTGCAGTTCTGGTCACCTCATTTTAGGAAGGATGTGGAAGCTTTGGAAAAGGTGCAAAGGAGATTTACCAGGATGTTGCCTGGAATGGAGAGTAGGTCATACGAGGAAAGATTGAGGGTGCTAGGCCTTTTCTCATTAGAACGGAGAAGGATGAGGGGCGACTTGATAGAGGTTTATAAGATGATCAGGGGAATAGATAGAGTAGACAGTCAGAGACTTTTTCCCCGGGTGGAACACACCATTACAAGGGGACATAAATTTAAGATAAATGGTGGAAGATATAGAGGGGATGTCAGAGGTAGGTTCTTTACCCAGAGAGTAGTGGGGGCATGGAATGCACTGCCTGTGGTAGTAGTTGAGTCGGAAAATTTATGGACCTTCAAGCGGCTATTGGATAGGTACTTGGATTAGGGTAGAATAAGGGAGTGTAGGTTAACTTCTTAAGGGCAGCACGGTAGCATTGTGGATAGCACAATTGCTTCACAGCTCCAGGGTCCCAAGTTCGATTTCGACTTGGGTCACTGTCTGTGTGGAGTCTGCACATCCTCCCCGTGACTGCGTGGGTTTCCTCCGGGTACTCCGGTTTCCTCCCACAGTCCAAAGATGTGCAGGTTGGGTGGATTGGCCATGAAAAATTGTCCAAAATTCTATGATTAACCTAGGACAAAAGTTCGGCGCAACATCGTGGGCCGAAGGGCCTGTTCTGTGCTGTATTTCTCTATCTATCTATCTAAGGGCAATTTATCACGGCCAATCCACCTAACCTGCACATTTTGGACTGTGGGAGGAAACCGGAGCACCCGGAGGAAACCCACGCACACACGGGGAGGATGTGCAGACTCGGCACAGACAGTGACCCAAGCCGGAATCGAACCTGGGACCCTGGAGCTGTGAAGCAATTGTGCTAACCGCTGTGGTAACGTGCCGTCCGTGTTACCGTGTTGCCCATCTCCTCTAAACCTTGCCCCAAGGACCTTAAACCCATGCTCTCTACTGACTGACCCCTCCACCCTGGGACAGAGTGCCTGCCCATCCACTCTATCCATGTCCCTCATAATCTTATAGACCTCTATCAGGTCGCCCCTCAATCTCCATCGTTCTGATGAAAACAATCCGAGTCATTGATTATTTGGGAATGGGGTGGGGGGGGTCACTGTTTGAAGGAAAACGAGAAGGACAGGGAGCTGGACTGAATCATTTCTCGTTTATTAATCCCTCGGAACCTTTTCCCCACAGGCCTTCAACGAGTTTGAAATGGAACAGCACCAGGAATGCATTTATGACCATCTGGAGGTTTACGACGGTCCCGGGGAGAAGGCGCCTATCCTGGGGCGTTACTGCGGGAGACGGAGGCCTGAGCCGCTCGTCAGCTCGGGCAACAAAATGTTCATCAAATTCCTGTCGGATGCTTCCGTTCAGAGGAAAGGCTTTGAAGCGAAACACAGCACAGGTGAGGCAGCGACTCGCACAATAAGCTCGCCTCAAACAGACGCTGGGCGCGATTCAGCACAGTCAGCACAGTCAGTACAGGCTGTACTGGCTGTAGTGACTGTGCTGACTGTACGGGCTGTACTGACTGTAGTGACTGTGCTGACTGTACGGGCTGTACTGACTGTACTGACTGTAGTGACTGTGCTGACTGTACGGGCTGTACTGACTGTAGTGACTGTGCTGACTGTACGGGCTGTACTGACTGTAGTGACTGTGCTGACTGTACGGGCTGTACTGACTGTACTGACTGTAGTGACTGTGCTGACTGTTCGGGCTGTACTGACTGTAGCGACTGTGCTGACTGTACGGGCTGTAGTGACTGCAAAAATACTATAGTTGGAGTACTATAGACAGCACAGTCAGTACAGTCAGCACAGTCAGCACAGTCAGCACAGCCAGTACAGTCAGTACAGTCAGCACAGTCAGCACAGTCAGTACAGTCAGTACAGTCAGCACAGTGAGCACAGCCAGTACAGTCAGCACAGCCAGAACAGTCAGTACAGTCAGTACAGTCAGTACAATCAGTACAGTCAGCACAGTCAGTACAGTCAGCACAGTCAGTACAGTCAGCACAGTGAGCACAATCAGTACACTCAGTACAGTCAGTAGTCAGCACAGTCAGTACAGTCAGCACAGTCAGTACAATCAACACAGTCAGTACAATCAACACAGTCAGTACAGTCAGTACAGTCAGTAGTCAGCACAGCCAGTACAGTCAGCACAGTCAGCACAGCCAGTACAGTCAGCACAGTCAGTACAGTCAGCACAGTCAGCACAGCCAGTACAATCAGTACACTCAGTACAGTCAGTAGTCAGCACAGTCAGTACAGCCAGTACAGTCAGCACAGTGAGCACAGTTAGTACACTCAGTACAGTCAGTAGTCAGCACAGTCAGTACAGTCAGCACAGTCAGTACAGTCAGTACAGTCAGTACAGTCAGTACAGCCAGTACAGTCAGCACAGTGAGCACAGTCAGTACAGTCAGTACAGTCAGCACGGTGAGCACAGTAAGTACACTCAGTACAGTCAGTAGTCAGCACAGTCAGTACAGTCAGCACAGTCAGTACAATCAACACAGTCAGTACAGTCAGTACAGCCAGTACAGTCAGCACAGTGAGCACAGTCAGTAGTCAGCACAGTCAGTAGTCAGCACAGTCAGTAGTCAGCACAGTCAGTACAGTCAGCACAGTCAGCACAGTGAGCACAGCCAGTACAGTCAGTACAGCCAGTACAGTCAGCACAGTGAGCACAGTTAGTACACTCAGTACAGTCAGTAGTCAGCACAGTCAGTACAGTCAGCACAGTCAGTACAGTCAGTACAGTCAGTACAGCCAGTACAGTGAGCACAGCCAGTACAGTCAGCACAGTGAGCACAGTTAGTACACTCAGTACAGTCAGTAGTCAGCACAGTCAGTACAGTCAGCACAGTCAGTACAGTCAGCACAGTCAGCACAGTCAGTACAGTCAGTACAGCCAGTACAGTGAGCGCAGCCAGTACAGTCAGTAGTCAGCACAGTTAGTACACTCAGTACAGTCAGTAGTCAGCGTAGTCAGCACACCCAGCACAGTCAGTACAGTCAGCACAGTCAGTACAGTCAGTACAGTCAGCACAGTCAGTACAGCCAGCACAGCCAGCACAGTCAGTACAGCCAGTACAGTCAGCACAGTCAGTACAGCCAGCACAGTCAGCACAGTCAGTACAGCCAGTACAGTCAGTACAGTCAGTACAGCCAGCACAGCCAGCACAGTCAGTACAGTCAGTACAGTCAGCACAGCCAGCACAGTCAGCACAGCCAGCACAGTCAGTACAGTCAGTACAGTCAGTACAGTCAGCACAGTCAGCACAGCCAGCACAGTCGGCACAGTCAGTACAGTCAGCACAGCCAGTACAGTCAGCACAGCCAGCACAGTCAGCACAGTCAGCACAGCCAGTACAGTCAGTACAGCCAGCACAGTCAGCACAGTCAGCACAGTCAGCACAGTCAGCACAGTCAGTACAGTCAGTACAGTCAGCACAGTCAGCACAGTCAGTACAATCAGTACAGCCAGCACAGCCAGCACAGTCAGTACAGCCAGCACAGTCAGCACAGTCAGCACAGTCAGTACAGTCAGTACAGCCAGTACAGTGAGCGCAGCCAGCACACTCAGTACAGTCAGTAGTCAGCGTAGTCAGTACAGTCAGTACAGTCAGCACAGTCAGCACAGTGAGCACAGTCAGTACAGCCAGTACAGTCAGTACAGTCAGTACAGTCAGTACAGCCAGCACAGTCAGTACAGTCAGCACAGCCAGCACAGTCAGCACAGTCAGCACAGCCAGTACAGTCAGCACAGTCAGTACAGTCAGCACAGTGAGCACAGTCAGTAAAACCAGCACAGCCAGTACAGTCAGCACAGCCAGTACAGTCAGTACAGTCAGCACAGTCAGTACAGTCAGCACAGTGAGCACAGTCAGTACAGTCAGTACAGTCAGCACAGTGAGCACAGTCAGTACAGTCAGTACAGTCAGTACAGCCAGCACAGCCAGCACAGCCAGTACAGTCAGCACAGTCAGTACAGTCAGCACAGTGAGCACAGTCAGTACAGTCAGTACAGTCAGCACAGTCAGTACAGTCAGTACAGTCAGTACAGCCAGCACAGCCAGCACAGCCAGTACAGTCAGTACAGTCAGCACAGCCAGTACAGTCAGTACAGTCAGTACAGTGAGCACAGTGAGCACAGCCAGTACAGTCAGTACAGTCAGCACAGTGAGCACAGTCAGTACAGTCAGTACAGCCAGCACAGCCAGCACATCCAGTACAGTCAGTACAGTCAGTACAGTCAGTACAGTCAGCACAGTCAGCACAGTCAGTACAGTCAGTACAGCCAGTACAGTCAGCACAGTCAGCACAGTCAGTACAGTCAGCACAGTGAGCACAGCCAGTACAGTCAGCACAGCCAGCACAGCCAGCACAGCCAGTACAGTCAGCACAGCCAGTACAGTCAGCACAGTCAGTACAGTCAGCACAGTCAGTACAGCCAGTACAGTCAGCACAGCCAGTACAGTCAGTACAGTCAGCACAGTCAGCACAGTCAGTACAGTCAGTACAGTCAGTACAGTCAGCACAGTCAGTACAGTCAGCACAGTCAGTACAGTCAGTACAGCCAGTACAGTCAGCACAGTCAGTACAGTCAGCACAGCCAGTACAGTCAGTACAGTCAGCACAGTCAGCACAGTCAGTACAGTCAGCACAGTCAGTACAGCCAGCACAGTCAGTACAGTCAGTACAGTCAGTACAGCCCGTACAGTCAGCACAGTCAGTACAGCCAGCACAGCCAGTACAGTCAGCACAGTCAGCACAGTGAGCACAGCCAGTACAGTCAGCACAGCCAATACAGTCAGTACAGCCAGTACAGTCAGTACAGTCAGTACAGCCAGCACAGTCAGTACAGCCAGTACAGTCAGTACAGTCAGTACAGCCAGTACAGTCAGTACAGCCAGCACAGTCAGCACAGTCAGCACAGTCAGTACAGTCAGCACAGTCAGTACAGTCAGCACAGTCAGCACAGTCAGCACAGTCAGCACAGTCAGCACAGTCAGTACAGTCAGTACAGTCAGTACAGTCAGTACAGTCAGCACAGTGAGCACAGTCAGTACAGTCAGTACATTCAGCACAGTCAGTACAGCCAGTACAGTCAGTACAGTCAGCACAGTGACCACAGTCAGTACAGTCAGTACAGTCAGCACACTCAGTACAGTCAGTACAGTCAGTACAGTCAGCACAGTCAGTACAGCCAGTACAGTCAGTACAGTCAGCACAGTCAGCACAGTCAGCACAGCCAGTACAGTCAGTACAGTCAGCACAGTCAGCACAGTGAGCACAGTCAGTACAGCCAGCACAGTCAGTACAGCCAGTACAGTCAGTACAGTCAGCACAGTGAGCACAGCCAGTACAGTCAGTACAGTCAGCACAGTCAGCACAGTCAGCACAGCCAGTACAGTCAGTACAGTCAGTACAGCCAGCACAGTCAGTACAGTCAGCACAGTCAGCACAGTCAGTACAGTCAGCACAGTCAGTACAGCCAGTACAGTCAGCACAGCCAGTACAGTCAGCGCAGTCAGCACAGTCAGTACAGTCAGCACAGTCAGCACAGCCAGCACAGTCAGCACAGTCAGTACAGTCAGCACAGTCAGTACAGTCAGCACAGTCAGCACAGTCAGTACAGTCAGCACAGTCAGTACAGCCAGTACAGTCAGCACAGTCAGCACAGTCAGTACAGCCAGTACAGTCAGCACAGTCAGCACAGTCAGCACAGTCAGCACAGTCAGTACAGTCAGCACAGTCAGCACAGTCAGTACAGTCAGCACAGCCAGCACAGTCAGCACAGTCAGTACAGTCAGTACAGCCAGCACAGTCAGTACAGTCAGTACAGCCAGTACAGTCAGCACAGCCAGCACAGTCAGCACAGTCAGTACAGCCAGCACAGCCAGCACAGCCAGTACAGCCAGTACAGCCAGTACAGTCAGCACAGTCAGCACAGTCAGTACAGTCAGCACAGCCAGTACAGTCAGCACAGCCAGTACAGTCAGCACAGTCAGCACAGCCAGTACAGTCAGTACAGTCAGTACAGCCAGTACAGTCAGTACAGTCAGTACAGCCAGCACAGCCAGCACAGCCAGCACAGCCAGTACAGCCAGTACAGTCAGCACAGTCAGTACAGTCAGCACAGTCAGCACAGTCAGTACAGTCAGCACAGTCAGCACAGTCAGCACAGTCAGTACAGCCAGCACAGCCAGCACAGTCAGCACAGTCAGTACAGTCAGCACAGTCAGTACAGTCAGTACAGTCAGTACAGCCAGCACAGCCAGCACAGTCAGTACAGTCAGTACAGTCAGCACAGTCAGTACAGTCAGTACAGTTAGTACAGTCAGTACAGTCAGTACAGTTAGTACAGTGAGCACAGTCAGTACAGTCAGTACAGTCTGCACAGTCTGCACAGTCAGCACAGTCAGCACAGTCAGCACAGCCAGTACAGTCAGTACAGTCAGTACAGTCAGCACAGTCAGCACAGCCAGTACAGCCAGCACAGTCAGTACAGCCAGTACAGTCAGTACAGTCAGTACAGTCAGCACAGTCAGCACAGCCAGTACAGTCAGTACAGTCAGTACAGTCAGCACAGTCAGCACAGCCAGTACAGTCAGGACTTTATCCCAAGTGTTTTATCCGGAGCTGCTCTCAATCCAACAATTCCTTCCTTTTCAGAGTGCGGAGGCAAACTCCGGGCAGAGATCCGGACCAATCATCTGTACTCACACGCCCAATTTGGAGACAATAATTACCCCGGCCAGTGTGAGTGTGACTGGGTGATTGTGGCAGAGGATGGTTATGGGGTGGAGCTGATATTTCAGACCTTTGAAACGGAGCAGGAGGCAGATTGTGGATATGACTACATGGAGATTTACGATGGCCTGGAAAGCGTTGCCCCGAGACTCGGCAGGTTCTGCGGATCAGGGGTAAGGTTCATAATAACTGTGAGTGTAACCCTCTCTCCTCCCTCTCCCTCCTCCTCCCCCAACCTCTATGGCAAATTAATGTCTGTGGCACACATTGTTTTAAAATATAAATTTAGAGTGGGCAATCCACCTACCCGTCACATCTTTGGGTTGTGGGGGTGAAACCCACGCAGACACGGGGAGAATGTGCAAACTCCACATGGACAGTGACCCAGAGCCGGGATCGAACCTGGGACCTCGGGGGCCTGATGCAGCAGCGCTAACCACTGCGCCACCGTGCTGCCCTGTCTGTGGCACTCATAATACGCACACCACAGTCTGGGTCATTGAGACACACACCACTGCCTGTATCACTGAGATACACACACCACTGTCTGTATCACCGAGACACACACACACCGCTGTCTGTATCACCGAGACATACACACACCGTTGTCTGTATCACTGAGACACACACACCACTGCCTGTATCACTGAGACACACACACCACTACCTGTATCACTGAGAGACACACACACCACTGCCTGTATCACTGAGAGACACACACCACTACCTGTATCACAGAGACACACACACACCACTGTCTGTATCACTGAGACACACACACCACTACCTGTATCAAAGAGACACACACACACCACTGTCTGTATTGCTGAGAGACACACACACCACTGTCTGTATCACTGAGACACACACACACCACTACCTGTATCATTGAGAGACACACACACCACTGTCTGTATCACTGAGACACACACACACCACTGTCTGTATCACTGAGATACACACACCACTGCCTGTAGCACTGAGACACACACACCACTACCTGTATCACTGAGAGACACACACACCACTGCCTGTATCACCGAGACATACACACCACTACCTGTATCACTGAGAGACACACACACCACTGTCTGTATCACCGAGACACACACACACACCACTACCTGTATCACTGAGAGACACACACACCACTGCCTGTATCACCGAGACATACACACCACTACCTGTATCACTGAGACACACACACACCGCTGTCTGTATCAGTGAGACACACATACACCACTGTCTGTATCACTGAGACACACACACCACTACCTGTATCACTGAGACACACACACACCGCTGTCTGTATCACAGAGACACACACACACCACTGTCTGTACCACTGAGACACACACACACCACTGCCTGTATCACTGAGACACACAGACACGATTTTAGCCAAAATATTCCTGCATAAAATACTCAGTGAAGTTGTTCTGAGCAAGTCCCACCTCGGGTGAGAGCGAGCAGAATATTTACCCGTTAGCCCTGGATTGGTTTACGGTCCTCAAACACCTCATTTTACACACTGATGGCAGATATAGCATCAGCAAAATTATTATATTAGTTTCAGCCCAGAAAGAATAAACATGGATGAAGCGAGTGAGGGTGAGAGTGGGATTAGATTGGGTGGGATATTAAAGGGTGCGGGGAGTGAGGGGGAGAGTGGGATTAGACTGGGTGGGATATTAAAGGGTGCGAGGAGTGAGGGGGAGAGAGGGATTAGACTGGGTGGGATATTAAAGGGTGCGGGGAGTGAGGAGGGAGTGGGATTAGACTGGGTGGGATATTAAAGGCTGCGGGGAGTGAGGGGAGTGGGATTAGACTGGGTGGGATATTAATGGGTGTGGGGTGTGAGGGGGAGAGTGGGATTAGACTGGGTGGGATATTAAAGGGTGCGGGGAGTGAGGGGAGAGTGGGATTAGACTGGGTGGGATATTAAAGGGTGCGAGGAGTGAGGGGGAGAGAGGGATTAGACTGGGTGGGATATTAAAGGGCACGGGGAGTGAGGGGGAGAGTGGGATTAGACTGGGTGGGATATTAAAGGGCACGGGGAGTGAGGGGGAGAGTGGGATTAGACTGGGTGGGATATTAAAGGATGTAGGGAATGAGTGGGATTAGGTTGGGTGGGATATTAAAGTGTGAGGGGTGAGTGGGATTAGACTGGGTGGGATATTAAAGTGTGCGGGGAGAGTGGGTTTAGAATTTTATTGGGCACAGCCATTTTCTGATGTGTGCATTCTGTGAATGATTGGCTCATTGTGTCTTGTCCCTTTATTCATTAAACATTTTATATACTAGTTATTCTGTTTGGGCCGTTATTCATGAATACATGAGGGCAACGTTTATTCCTGTTTTTTTTTTACGGATGTCAGCGTCGCTGTTTGGGCCATCCCTAATTGCCCCTTGAGAAGGTGGTGGTGAGCTGCCTTCTTGAACTGCTGTAATGGTGTAGGTACACCCCCTGTGCTGTTAGGGAGAGAGTTCCAGGATGTTGCCCCAGTGACAGTGAAGGAACGGCCGATATATTTCCCAGTCAGGATGGTGAGTGACTTGGAGGGGAACCTCCAGGTGGTGGGGTTCCCAGGTATCTAGAACATAGAACGATACAGCGCAGTACAGGCCCTTCGGCCCTCAATGTTGCACCGACATGGAAAAAACTAAAGGCCATCTAACCTACACTATGCCCTTATCATCCATATGCTTATCCAATAAACGTTTAAATGCCCTCAATGTTGGCGAGTTCACTACTGTTGCAGGTAGGGCATTCCACGGCCTCACCACTCTTTGCGTAAAAAACCCACCTCTGACCTCTGTCCTATATCTATTACCCCTCAATTTAAGGCTATGTCCCCTCGTGCTAGCCACCTCCATCCGCGGGAGAAGGCTCTCGCTGTCCACCCTATCTAACCCTCTGATCATTTTGCATGCAATTTGTATGCATTTTGTATCTGCTGCTCTTGTCCTTCTAGATGGTCGTGGTCATGGGTTTGGAAGCTGCTGCCTAGGGAACCTTGGAGAGTTGCTGCAGTGCATCTTGTCGATGGTACACACGGCTGTTACTGTGCGTCGGTGGTGGAGGGAGTGAATGTTTGTGGAGGGGGAGCGATCAAGCGGGGCTGCTTTGTCCTGGATGGTGTCGAGCTTCTTGAGTGTTGTTGGAGCTGCACTCATCCAGGCAAGTGGAGAGTATTCCCTCACACTCCACTTTAACGTCCTCACAAATAACGATTGGAAAAGTTTGAATCTTTCTGCTCTGGGATTGGTGTTTGAACTAACATCCCTGACCTCAAATTGAGACATGAAAGAGTCCTTCCATGAGCAGATTCAACTCCAGTCAGCTCTACTGAACAATCAGATTCATTCTCATTTGTGTTTGCTTAGCCCCAGGAGGAGATTTATTCTGCGGGAGACTCGATAATGATTCGATTTCACACGGACGACACCATCAATAAGAAAGGTTTCCACGTTCGCTACACCAGCACTGAATTCCAGGATGAGTTGCACATGAGGAAGTGACCAGATAAGAGGGACTTCAACCAGGACATTGTGGTTTGCTGCCCGTGAACCTTCGACCCCGGGAAATAGGACCAATGATTGGTTTACTCAAATCGACAAAGATTCAGGACCAGAAAACAAACCTCTGTATTCAAAATACATTCTGATGTTATCTAGCCTATTATTTTAGAATCCATGATGTGGAGATGCCGGCGTTGGACTGGGGTGAGCACAGTAAGAAGTTTTACAACACCAGGTTAAAGTCCAACAGGTTTGTTTCAAACACGAGCTTTCGGAGCACGGCTCCTTCTTCAGGTGAATCATTCACCTGAAGAAGGAGCCGTGCTCCGAAAGCTCGTGTTTGAAACAAACCTGTTGGACTTTAACCTGGTGTTGTAAGACTTCTTACTGTCCATTATTTTAGAAAACATTTTGTTTATTCAATTATTGTAGCTCTAAGCAAATTCAAATAAAACACTGACTTCTTATATTTGAATTCCCAACCCAGTCACTCATTCCAGTCCTCCCAATCCCGTTCATTCCCATCCCATTCACTCCTATGTGGTTCACACCCATCCCATTGACCCCCATCCCAGTCGCTCCGACACTAGTCACTCCCAGCCCCATTCACTCCCATCTAGTTCACTCCCATCGCTTTTAGTCCCATCCTGTTTATTCTCATCCCAGTCACTCCAATCCCAGTCATCCCAGTCGGTAAAGTATTCCTCCTCCATCTTTTTAGGACAAGCTCTCTATATGAATGACACGACATGCAGAAGCATTGTGTTTCAAACCACCCCCCCCCCCCGTGTAACAGTGACATTCCTACCCTGCCTTTTGGTAAACACTGGAAGGGTTTGGATTCCTGGTCACCATGTCACACAGGCATTCCAAATACCGAGAAGCCGGGAGCAGATCTTTCATCTCTTCAACGTTACAGCAAATTGAGGTGAAGAGATTAACCATTATGTCTGGAACAAACACGTTAATAAGTTAAACTCCTCAAACACGACGTGCATTTGAGAGTGAACAACCAGTGCTACTACCGTCAATAATAGTTGTAGAGATGTAAAATTTTGCAAGGTCTCTCAGCCTTAATGGAAATTGCTCCTGTTCCGAAAGCTGTTTTTAGTACAACAGATATGCATGAAAAAGCCTTAATCCTAGTGAAATATTAGACAGAACCGCCTGGTATGTTTGAAGCTGTATTTGGGAGCGTTTGATAGATGGTTGTAGACACTCAGTGTAGTTTAATAATATTCTGTTTATTATTTATTCCTAAGAAGAAACAAAGTTTTGCATTTGTGTGTGGATAGGTGTGTTATTGCTCCAAGCCATCATATTGTTGTTTTGTATGGGAAGGAGTGAAGTGGTCTTTGCAAATATATCGAATGAACACAAAACACTCCAGACCGACTCTGTCCAGCCGTGCTGCAGAAACAGATCTTTCCCCTTAAAACTTGTTATAAAACATGCAGTGAAGGATGATTTTCACGGCTGTCGACAGAGTGCCTGAAAGGTACAATGTTTTACCAAAAAATGCTTTAATTTTTGATTTAGTAGTTTCTTTGTGTCTGTTGAACTGAAATTAAAAAATATATTGCTTTTTCAAGGGTTCATTAAAGCTTTGATGTCGACCATTTATTGATGAATGCAATGCTCTAAAGATCGAGTGAGGGGGTCAGCATGGATTCTTTGGGTGGCACGTCTGCTTATCGCATGTTTAGCACAGGTCCAGGGTCCCAGGTTCGATTCCGGCCTCGGGCGACTGTCTGTGTGGAGTCTGCACATCCTCCCCGTGTGTGCGTGGGTTTCCTCCGGGTGCTCCGGTTTCCTCCCACAGTCCAAAGATGTGCGGGTTAGGTGGATTGACCGTGATAAATTGCCCTTAGTGTCCAGGGATGTGCAGGTTAGCTTGTGGGGCTATGGGGCTAGCAGGAGCAGGAGGTTGTGGGAGGGGAGGAATGGCCTCCTTCTACACTGTAGGGATTCTATGACTCTACTAACAGCCTCCTTCTGTGTTATAGGTAACTATGACGAGTTCTTTATGTGGGAATGACGTTTGACATCTGTCCATATAATATGTACTCACAAGATAAGGACAGAGCTACTTGGAACCCAAGGCAGAAAGTTACAGTGAAGGGGGTGATGCAGGTTGTGCAGAGGAGGTGGTGCAGGCAGCCAGCGGCAGATCAACCGCCCCATGAGTGGCAATGCCGCCTGGCCAATGGTGGCATCGATAGAGGGGCAGATGCTGAATCAATGCTGGAAGGGTCATCACCCTTTGATCCATCCGTATGCACCGGCTTTGAACACAGCCATGAATGGGAAAGTTGATATTTGCATAAAATATCTCTCTAATCTCTCAAACAACCACACTATAAAAGCAGGCCTCGTTTAGTTTTTCCTCTTTTGTGGCCGGTGCGGACATGATGGGCTGAAGGGGCTGTTTCTGCACCGTCACTTTTCTCTGCTTGACATCCATTTTCACCATCCCCCCCATCCCTTAGCCGACTCCTAGCTTACAAAGGTGTTAGAGTGGAAATGACGGCACCATTAAGCACAATCCCAATGGAATGCCGGGAGGCACCTGGGTGGAATGAGATGGTAACTGACTCCCTGGACATTGAAATGACTGCTCTAAGTCGCAGTGGAAAGATCGATATCAGTCGCCCTGAGGGGGAAACATTACACTAACGGGGGGCGGGGATGTTGGGGGCAATGAGGAAGTTGGAGGAGGGCCCATACTATCCCTCCAGTTCAGAAGGAGGCCATTTGGCCCATCGAGTCTGCACTTGGATAGTCAGAAGCTTTTTCCCAAGGTGGAAGAGTCCATTACTCGGGGACATAGGTTTAAGGTGCAAAGTTTAGAGGAGATGTGCGAGGTGATGCGACCATCAATTCACTCAAGGACACGAGTAGAAGTAAACTGTGGCTTTAATCGACTTACAACTGAGCCTGCCTGTGACCAGAAGAACTGAGGGCAGGCTCACAAGACCGCAGCACTTTATGCTTCCGGTAGTGGGAAGAGCCATGGGCGGAGCCGAGGGTGGAGCCCTGTACAAGCTCCTCATCTCCCCCTGTGGGCAGAGCCACGCAACGGCTCACAGACAAGGGCAGCACGGTAGCATGGTGGTTAGCATAAATGCTTCACAGCTCCAGGGTCCCAGGTTCGATTCCCGGCTGGGTCACTGTCTGTGTGGAGTCTGCACGTCCTCCCCGTGTGTGCGTGGGTTTCCTCCGGGTGCTCCGGTTTCCTCCCACATTCCAAAGATGTGCGGGTTAAGTGGATTGGCCATGATAAATTGCCCGTAGTGTCCTAATAGTAAGGTTAAGGGGGGGGGGTTGTTGGGTTACGGGTATAGGGTGGATACGTGGGTTTGAGTAGGGTGATCATTGCTCGGCACAACATCGAGGGCCGAAGGGCCTGTTCTGTGCTGTACTGTTCTATGTTCTATGTTCTTTGTCCAATCACAAGTGAGAGCACAACACCCAGACGTGAATGTCTCCATGTCCATCCCAGAGGTTGTGTACTGAGGGGGTGAGGAATTGAGGGCTTCCTAAGACGCCCTGTCCATCATGACATTACACTGATTCAAGACCGCCAGTCATCCTGCTGATTTGGGCCTAGGGGAAGAGGTGTGAAGAGACAGGAACCATGATGTCGAACCCCACTGAGGCGTCAGGGGCCCCGTCGTTCAGCTGGAGAGCCAACGAGAGACACACGCTCCTCTCTTTGGGACGGCCCGGATCAGGCAGTGGCGAGGCCTTCCCCTAGAACCAAGACCCCTGGGATGGTCAGTCTCACCCATCACAGACCGCTGGCCAATCAGAGGCCGGCAGCTCTTGTGCTCAGCGCCACCACTGGAGAGGCTGTGGTCACTGTCGGATGAACCCCTCCCCCCCCACACCCTCCCCCACCCCCCCCCCCCCCCCCCACACCCTCCCCCCCCCCTCCCCCCCCCCAGAGTCCCAGGATCTTGGAGGCACCCTGGCCACAGTTATGCAACATGGGGGAGGGGTCATGGGGAGGAGAGTCCATGGGGGAGGGGTCATGGGGAGGGGAGTCCATGGGGGAGGGGTCATGGGGAGGAGGGTCCTTGGGGGAGGGGAGTCCATGGGGGAAGGGTCATGGGGAGGAGAGTCCATGGGGAGGGGTCATGGGGAGGAGGGTCCTTGGGGGAGGGGTCATGGGGAGGGGTCCATGGGTTAGGGGTCATGGGGAGGAGGGTCCTTGGGGGAGGGGTCATGGGGAGGAGAGTCCATGGGGGAGGGGTTATGGGGAGGAGGGTCCTTGGGGGAGGGGTCATGGGGAGGAGGGTCCTTGGGGGAGGGTCATGGGGAGGAGAGTCCATGGCGGAGACGCGGGTGCAGGGGGGGAAGAATGTAAGATTCAGCAAGATGGCCCTCAGTAAACCCCCCCCCCCCCCACCTCCCCCCCCCCCCCCCATGGAAGCACGATGCTGCCTGGACTGGAGGGCATGTCTTATGAAGAAGCTTATGAGGGAGCTAGGGCTTTTCTCACTGGAACGAAGAAGGCAGAGAGGTGACTTGATAGAGGTGTACAAGGTGATGAGAGGCATGGATAGAGTGGATAGCCAGAGACTTTTCCCCAGGGCGGAAATGGCTGTCATGAGGGGACAGTTTTAAGGTGATTGGAGGAAGGTAGAGGGGGATGTCAGAGGTCGGTTCTTTACACAGAGAGTGGTGGGTGTGTGGAATGCACGGCCAGCAGAGGGGGTAGAGTCAGAGTCATTAGGGACATTTAAGCGACTCTTAGACAGGCACATGGACAGCAGTAAATTGAAGGGGAGTAGGTTAGGTTGATCTTAGATTTGGAGAAGTGGTTGGCACAACACCGAGGGCCGAAGGGCCTGTACTGTGCTGTACTGTTCTATGTTCTAACAGTGACATTTGACGGCATGTTGACAAATACATGAATAGGATGGGAATAGAGGGATACGGATCCCGGATGTGTATGGGGTTTTATATCTGATGGGCAGCATGGTCGGCGCAGGCTTGGAGGGCCGAAGGGCCTGTTCCTGTGCTGTACTTTATTTTGTTCTTTGTTCTGGTGAACGGTTATCAATTGACAACATGAAGCCGGTTTCCCCGTCCACATGTGCTCCAGACAGGCTGAGATTCCACAGCGATCACTGAGTTTATTTCAGATTTACACCTTTTATTTTGGCACAAAGCTATCTCGAGGGCTGAATGGCCTCCGCCCAGAGACAGTCGGCTCCGTTCCTGCGCCCTGCTCGCTGGCCACAGCCCCGGGTTATGGTGTGGAGTGGAACAATTAGCTTCAGACCATTGAATGAGGGGAGGGGGGCTCGATGAGGTCTGGGTTCCCATAGCTGGAGGTCCCGGTGGGAAATGTGGATTCATTTTAAGAAGCCGACCCCTCTGACACTCACTGTCCAGCTTTAGACATGATTGCTGCCTCTCAGAGCCAGTGAGGGTCAGGGAGGGTCAGTGGGGGTCAGAGAGGGTCAGTGTCCAGTGAGGGTCAGTGAGGGTCAGAGAGGGTCAGTGAGGGTCAGAGAGGGTCAGTGAGGGTCAGTGAGGGTCAGTGGGGGTCAGTGAGGGTCAGTGAGGGTCAGTGAGGGTCAGTGGGGGTCAGTGAGGGTCAGTGAATGTCAGTCCCCAGTGAGGGTCAGTGAGGGTCAGTCCCCAGTGAGGGTCAGTGAGGGTCAGTGAGGGTCAGTGTCCAGTGAGGGTCAGTGGGGGTCAGTCCCCAGTGAGGGTCAGTGAGGGTCAGTCCCCAGTGAGGGTCAGTGTCCAGTGAGGGTTAGTGAGGGTGAGTGAGGGCCAGTGTCCAGTGAGGGTCAGTTAGGGTCAGTGAGGGTCAGTGAGGGTCAGTGGGGGTCAGTCCCAAGTGAGGGTCAGTGTCCAGTGAGGGTCAGTGTCCAGTGAGGGTCAGTGAGGGTCAGTGAGGGTCAGTGTCCAGTGAGGGTCAGTGAGGGTCAGTGAGGGTCAGGGAGGGTCAGTCCCCAGTGAGGGTCAGTGAAGGTCAGTGAGGGTCAGTGAGGGTCAGTGAGGGTCAGTGTCCAGTGAGGGTCAGTGTCCAGTGAGGGTCAGTGAGGGTCAGTGAGGGTCAGGGAGGGTCAGTCCCCAGTGAGGGTCAGTGAAGGTCAGTGAGGGTCAGTGAGGGTCAGTGAGGGTCAGTGTCCAGTGAGGGTCAGTGTCCAGTGAGGGTCAGTGAGGGTCAGTGAGGGTCAGTGTCCAGTGAGGGCCAGTGAGGGTCAGTGAGGGTCAGTCCCCAGTGAGGGTCAGTGTCCAGTGAGGGTCAGTGAGGGTCAGTCCCCAGTGAGGGTCGTGTCCAGTGAGGGTCAGTGAGGGTCAAGGAGGGTCAGTGAGGGTCAGTGGGGGTCAGTGAGGGTCAGTGAGGGTCAGTGGGGGTCAGTGAGGGTCAGTGAGGGTCAGTGAGGGTCAGTCTCCAGTGAGGGTCGTGTCCAGTGAGGGTCAGTGAGGGTCAAGGAGGGTCAGTGAGGGTCAGTGGGGGTCAGTGAGGGTCAGTGAGGGTCAGAGAGGGTCAGTGATGGTCAGTGAGGGTCAGTGGGGGTCAGTGAGGGTCAGTGAGGGTCAGTGAGGGTCAGTGGGGGTCAGTGAGGGTCAGTGAAGGTCAGTCCCCAGTGAGGGTCAGTGAGGGTCAGTCCCCAGTGAGGGTCAGTGAGGGTCAGTGAGGGTCAGTGTCCAGTGAGGGTCAGTGAGGGTCAGTGGGGGTCAGTCCCCAGTGAGGGTCAGTGAGGGTCAGTCCCCAGTGAGGGTCAGTGTCCAGTGAGGGTTAGTGAGGGTGAGTGAGGGCCAGTGTCCAGTGAGGGTCAGTTAGGGTCAGTGAGGGTCAGTGAGGGTCAGTGAGGGTCAGTGGGGGTCAGTCCCAAGTGAGGGTCAGTGTCCAGTGAGGGTCAGTGTCCAGTGAGGGTCAGTGAGGGTCAGTGAGGGTCAGTGTCCAGTGAGGGTCAGTGAGGGTCAGTGAGGGTCAGGGAGGGTCAGTCCCCAGTGAGGGTCAGTGAAGGTCAGTGAGGGTCAGTGAGGGTCAGTGAGGGTCAGTGTCCAGTGAGGGTCAGTGTCCAGTGAGGGTCAGTGAGGGTCAGGGAGGGTCAGGGAGGGTCAGTCCCCAGTGAGGGTCAGTGAAGGTCAGTGAGGGTCAGTGAGGGTCAGTGAGGGTCAGTGTCCAGTGAGGGTCAGTGTCCAGTGAGGGTCAGTGAGGGTCAGTGTCCAGTGAGGGCCAGTGAGGGTCAGTGAGGGTCAGTCCCCAGTGAGGGTCAGTGTCCAGTGAGGGTCAGTGAGGGTCAGTCCCCAGTGAGGGTCGTGTCCAGTGAGGGTCAGTGAGGATCAAGGAGGGTCAGTGAGGGTCAGTGGGGGTCAGTGAGGGTCAGTGAGGGTCAGTGGGGGTCAGTGAGGGTCAGTGAGGGTCAGTCTCCAGTGAGGGTCAGTGTCCTGTGAGGGTCAGTGAGGGTCAGTGAGGGTCAGTGAGGGTCAGTCCCCAGTGAGGGTCAGGGAGGGTCAGTGAGGGTCAGTGAGGGTCAGTGAGGGTCAGTGAGGGTCAGTGAGGGTCAGTGAGGGTCAGTGAGGGTCAGTGAGGGTCAGTGAGGGTCAGTGAGGGTCAGTCCCCAGTGAGGGTCAGGGAGGGTCAGTGAGGGTCAGTGAGGGTCAGTGAGGGTCAGTCTCCAGTGAGGGTCAGTGTCCAGTGAGGGTCAGTGAGGGTCAGTCCCCAGTGAGGGTCAGTGAGGGTCAGTCTCCAGTGAGGGTCAGTGAGGGTCAGTGAGGGTCAGTGAGGGTCAGTCTCCAGTGAGGGTCAGTCCCCAGTGAGGGTCAGTGAGGGTCAGTCCCCAGTGAGGGTCAGTGAGGGTCAGTGAGGGCCAGTGAGGGTCAGTGAGGGTCAGTCCCCAGTGAGGGTCAGTGAGGGACGTGTCCAGTGAGGGTCAGTGATGGTCAAGGAGGGTCAGTGAGGGTCAGTGGGGGTCAGTGAGGGTCAGTGAGGGTCAGTGTCCAGCAAGGGTCAGTGAGGGTCAGCGAGGGACAGTGAGGGTCAGTGTCCAGTGAGGGTCAGTGAGGGTCAGTGAGGGTTAGTGGGGGTCAGTGCCTACTCAGTGAGGGTCAATGTCCACTGGGGTCAGTGCCCACTCAGTGAGGGGGTCAGTGCCCACTGGGGTCAAAGGCCACTCAGTGGAGGTCAGTGTCCACTCAGTGAGGGTCAGTGCCCACTCAGTGAGGGTCAGTGCCCACTCAGTGAGGGTCAGTGCCCACTCAGTGAGGGTCAGTGCCCACTGATGTACCATCAATTGGACGCGAGACACGATGAAGATCCAAACTGTGGCTTTAATCAGCTAGTTGTTAGCCCGGTGGTTGACTACAGAGAAAGGCCGACCGCGGGGAAACATGGGTACTTTGAGGCGGGGTCTACTTGCCTCTCGACCAATTGGTGAGCAGTCACATGACTAGTCCCAGGCAATCAGACAAGAGGCACATGACCAGCCAGAGCCAATGGGAAACCAATGCTCTGCACCAATGAGTGCTCCCACTCATATCACCACATTCACCCCTTGTGGAGAAAGAAGGCGGGGGGGGTGTGAGAGGGGAAGAGAGAGGGGAGGGGGTCCGAGGACTGGTGGTATGAGTAGAGATAATCGAAGATATGGGCTGCCCACTGGCTCGTGGCAGAAATAAACAATACTACATACTACAAAAAAAATGACAATAGAGTCCAATAAAGTCCCATGGCCGCTGCATCAGATGGTCACGATCAGCCTGTCGGGTGCCCGTGGTGTTCTGGAGGACCGTCGCAGTGGAGCCGGTGACGTCGGGACAATGGTCGTCCTTGCCTCCGGGAGCGTCGGTCGTAGATGTGTCTCCGTACCCCGGGCCGGTCGTGGAGACGCTGTAATTGGGGGAGAGGGGGTCTGTGCGCTGGGCCGTGGGGGTGCGGGGGCCGCTGGGGGGAATTGGGGTTGGGGGGGGTTTGATGGAAGAGGAGAGGGCCGCATGCCGACGGGTGCCAGGTCCCGGAGGGAGACCGTATCCTGCCAACCGTCGGGATACTCCACGTACGCATACTGCGGGTTGGCGTGGAGTAACTGGACTCACTCAACCAACGGGTCGGACTTGTGCACCTGCACATGCTTCCGGGGCAAGATGGCCCGGGAGTAGCCAGCCAGGTCGGGAGAGGGAATCCTGAGGATGACTTCCTGGGGAAAACAAGAAGACGTTCATGAGATGTTTGATTAGTGGGAGTACAGAGGAGAGACCGGATCGAATGCAGGGCGTCGGGGATAACCTCTTGCCAACGGGGGATAGGGAGATCTCTGGACCGTAGGGCCAGTAGTATGGTCTTCCAAATGGTGCCATTCTCCCGCTCGACCTGACCGTTACCCTGGGGGTCATCCTGCTAGAGGCTATGCCCCTGCTGAGCAGGAATTGACGCAGTTCGTCACTCATAAGGGAGGACCCCCGGTCGCTGTGGATGTACGCGGGGTAACCGAACAGGGAGAAGATTGATAGGAGGGCCTTTATGACGGTTGTTGTTGTCATGTCGGGACAGGGAATGGCGAAAGGGAAGCGGGAGTACTCGTCGATAACACTCAGGAAATATGTGTTATGGTTGTTGGAGGGGAGGGGACCCTTGAAGTCTATACTGAGACGTTCAAAGGGGCGGGATGCCTTGATCAGATGCACTCGTTCGGGGCGGTAATAGTGCGGTTTGCACTCGGCGCAGACGTGGCAGTCCCTGGTGACCGTCCTGACTCCTTCAACGGAGTAGGGCAGGTTGCGGGTCTTAATAAAATGGTAGAAACGGGTGACCCCTGGATGGTAGAGGTCCGTGTGGAGGGAGTGGAGGCGGTCAATCTGCGCGCTGGCACAGGTACCGCGGGATAGGGCATCAGGAGGCTCGTTGAGCTTCCCAGGACGATACAAGATCTCATAGTTGTACGTGGACAACTCGATCCACCACCGCAAGATCTTGTCGTTCTTGATCTTGCCCCTCTGTGCATTGTCAAACATGAAAGCTACTGACCGTTGGTCTGTGAGGAGGGTAAACCTCCTGCCGGCCAAATAGTGCCTCCAATGTTGCACAGCTTCGACTATGGCCTGGGCCTCCTTTTCCACCGAGGAATGGCGGATTTCGGAAGAGTGGCGGGGTCGTGAGAAGAAGGCCACGGGTCTGCCCGCTTGGTTCAGGGTGGCCGCCAGAGCTACATCAGACCTACACCAGGTCGCTCTCGACCTGGAATGGGAGGGACTCGTCGATAGCGCGCACCGTGGCCTTTGCGATATCCGCTTTGATGCGGCTAAAGGCCTGGCGGGCCTCCATGGACTGGATGAGGGGGCGGGCTTTGTCGGCGTCATTGGGGACCCACTGGGCGTGATAGGAGAAGAAGCCCAGGCAGCGTTTGAGGGATTTGAGGGAGTTGGGGAGAGGGAGTTCCATCAGGGGGCGCATGCGTTCAGGGTCGGGGCCTATCTCTCCGTTACGCACAACGTAGCCGAGGATGGCTAGACGGTCAGTGCTAAACACGCACTTATCCTTATTGTAAGTTAGGTTAAGGAGTTTCGTGGTTCGGAGGAATTTTTGGAGGTTGATGTCACGTTCCTGCTGGTCGTGGCCAGATACGGGAAGGTAGCCCGTAACCCATGCTTGTCGACCATTCGGTCCATCTCCCGTTGGAAAACCGAGACCCCATTTGTGACACTGAATGGAACCCTGAGGAAGTGGTAGAGGCGCCCATCTGCCTCAAACGCGGTGTACTTGCGGTCACTCGCGCGGATGGGGAGCTAGTGGTAGGCGGACTTAAGGTCCACCGTGGAAAAGACTTTGTATTTCGCGATCCTGTTAACCAGGTCGGAAATACGGGGGAGAGGATACGCGTCCAGCTGCGTAACCCTGTTGATGGACTGACTGTAATCAATGACCATCCGGTTTTTCTCCCCAGTCCGAACTACCAGCACTTGGGCTCGCCAGGGACTGTTGCTGGCCTCGATCACTCCTTCCTTAAGGAGCCTCTGGACCTCAGACCCGATGAAGGTCCGGTCCTGGGCGCTGTAGCGTCTGCTCCGAGTGGCGACAGGTTTACAATCTGGGGTGAGATTAGCAAACAAGGAAGGTGGGTCCACTTTAAGGGACGCGAGGCTGCAGACAGTAAGCGGGGGAATAGGGCTGCCGAATTGGAAGGTCAAGCTCTGCAGGTTGCACTGGAAATCCAGGCCCAAGAGTGCTGGAGCGCATAGGCGGGGGAGGATGAGGAGTTTGAAGTTTTTGAAAACCCTCCCCTGGACCGTGGGGTCCGCTATGCAGCACCCGGTGATTTGGACGGAATGCGAACCTGAGGCCAATTGGATTTTATGTTTAACTGGATGGATGGGGAGCGCGCAGCGTCTTACCGTGTCGGGGTGGACGAAACTTTCCGTGCTCCCGGAGTCCAGTAGACATTTTGTTTTGTGTCCGTTGAGCTGGATCGTTGTCGTAGACTTGCCGAGCGTGCGTGGTCGCGACTGGTCGAGTGTGCTGGAAGCAAGTCGTGGCGGGAGTTCCAGATCCTCCTCGGTGGCAGAGTAATCGCTGGCAGGGCCTTCCGTGTTGGCCCAAGATGGCGGCACCCTGGACCCACACATGGCATCCGGGGCCCAAGATGGTGGCACCCGTGGGGCCTTGTGGCAGCTGGGGGCAGTGTTAATGGCGTCTGCGGGCCAGTCGGGGCAGCTGGGAGCGAGGGTCAGGGGGACCGTGGGCCTGTTGCGGGGGCCGGGAGGCGGGCCGGGGAGGTAGGTGCGCAGCGCGGGGCCCTGGGGGGGGCCCTGGGGGGGGGGGATCCGCGGCCGCTGCGCGGAACAGCAGCGACCGACTTGGTCTGGCAGACCACCGCGTAGTGGCCCTTCTTCCCGCAGCTCTTACACAGAGCGGAGCGGGCCGGGCAGCGCGGGCGGGGGTGCTTGGAGAGGCCACAAAATAGCAGCGGGGCCCCGCTAGCTTGTCGGAGCGACCCGCAGCGCAGGCCTGGGGGGGGGGTCGGGGTCAGCGGAGGACGGGGGTGGCGCGGCTACGAGGTCCAGGGGGTTGCTGCGTGGCCGGGGGCGTATGTGCGGGCGTTCAGGTCAGCAACCTCCAGGGAGGTTGCGAGGGTCCGTGCCTCAGCTAGGCTGAGGGTGTTCTTCTCCAGCAATCGTTGGCGGATAGAAGGAGACTGCATGCCAGCAACATAAGTGTCTCTAATTAAAAGTTCCATGTGCTCGGTCGCTGAAACCTGGAGACATGTGCACGTTCTCCCTAGAGCTGCGAGGGCCTGGTAAAACTCGTTGAGTGACTCACCAGGGAACTGTTGTCTGGTCGTCAGGAGATGCCGTGCGTAAACTTCGTTGACCGGCCGGAGAAAGTGTCCTTTGAGAATCTCCATGGCCGCATCATAATCGCTTTTGTCCTCAATCATTGAATATACCGCCGTGCCCACACATGAGTGGAGGACGTGGAGTTTCTGCTCCTTGGTGGGTTTGCTGGCTGCAGTTGTCAGGTAACTATTAAAACACGCCTGCCAGTGTTTAAAGATTGCAGACGCATTTGAGGCATGCGGGCTGGAGCGGAGGCAGTCAGGCTTGATGCGAAGCTCCATTCCAAAATTCTAGCTGATTAAATTGATGTACCATCAATTGGACTCGAGACACGATGAAGATCCAAACTGTGGCTTTAATCAGCTAGTTGTTAGCCCGGTGGTCGACTACAGAGAAAGGCCGACCGCCGGGAAACCTGGGTACTTATACCCCGCCTCAGAGGCGGGGTCTACTTGCCTCTTGACCAATTGGTGAGCAGTCACATGACTAGTCCCAGTCAATCAGACGAGAGGCGCATGACCAGCCAGAGCCAATGGGGAACCAATGCTCTGCACCAATGGCAGTGCTCCCGCTCATATCACCACACCCACTCAGTGAGGGTCAGTGAGGGTCAGTGGAGGTCAGTGCCCACTCAGTGAGGGTCAGTGCCCACTCAGTGAGGGTCAGTGCCCACTCAGTAGGGGTCAGTGGGGGTCAGTGCCCACTCAGTGAGGGTCAGTGCCCACTCAGTGGGGGTCAGTGCCCACTCAGTGAGGGTCAGTGGAGGTCAGTGAGGGTCAGTGGGGTCAGTGCCCACTCAGTGGGGGTCAGTGGGGTCAGTGCCCACTTAGTGGGGGTCAGTGCCCAGTCAGTGGGGGTCAGTGGAGGTCAGTGCCCACTCAGTGGGGGTCAGTGGGGGTCAGTGCCCACTCAGTGGGGGTCAGTGGGGGTCAGTGCCCACTCAGTGAGGGTCAGTGGGGGTCAGTGCCCACTCAGTGGGGGTCAGTGCCCACTCAGTGGGGGTCAGTGCCCACTCAGTGCGGGTCAGTGCCCACTCAGTGAGGGTCAGTGCCCACTCAGTGAGGGTCAGTGCCCACTCAGTGAGGGTCAGTGGGGGTCAGTGCCCACTCAGTGGGGGTCAGTGCCCAGTCAGTGGGGGTCAGTGGGGTCAGTGCCCAGTCAGTGAGGGTCAGTGCCCAGTCAGTGAGGGTCAGTGAGGGTCAGTGCCCACTCAGTGAGGGTCAGTGCCCACTCAGTGAGGGTCAGTGCCCACTCAGTGAGGGTCAGTGCCCACTCAGTGAGGGTCAGTGGGGTCAGTGCCCAGTCAGTGAGGGTCAGTGCCCAGTCAGTGAGGGTCAGTGCCCACTCAGTGAGGGTCAGTGGGGTCAGTGCCCAGTCAGTGAGGGTCAGTGCCCAGTCAGTGAGGGTCAGTGCCCAGTCAGTGAGGGTCAGTGCCCAGTCAGTGAGGGTCAATGCCCAGTCAGTAGGGGTCAGTGGGGGTCAGTGCCCACTCAGTGAGGGTCAGTGCCCACTCAGTGAGGGTCAGTGCCCACTCAGTGAGGGTCAGTGCCCACTCAGTGAGGGTCAGTGGGGGTCAGTGCCCACTCAGTGAGGGTCAGTGCCCACTCAGTGAGGGTCAGTGCCCAGTCAGTGAGGGTCAGTGCCCAGTCAGTGAGGGTCAGTGCCCACTCAGTGAGGGTCAGTGGGGGTCAGTGCCCACTCAGTGAGGGTCAGTGCCCACTCAGTGAGGGTCAGTGCCCACTCAGTGAGGGTCAGTGCCCACTCAGTGAGGGTCAGTGCCCACTCAGTGAGGGTCAGTGGGGGTCAGTGCCCACTCAGTGGGGTCAGTGCCCACTCAGTGAGGGTCAGTGCCCACTCAGTGAGGGTCAGTGCCCACTCAGTGAGGGTCAGTGGGGGTCAGTGCCCACTCAGTGAGGGTCAATGCCCAGTCAGTGAGTGTCAGTGGAGGTCAGTGCCCAGTCAGTGAGGGTCAGTGCCCAGTCAGTAGGGGTCAGTGGGGGTCAGTGCCCACTCAGTGGGGTCAGTGCCCACTCAGTGAGGGTCAGTGCCCAGTCAGTGAGGGTCAGTGGAGGTCAGTGCCCAGTCAGTGAGGGTCAGTGCCCAGTCAGTAGGGGTCAGTGGGGGTCAGTGCCCACTCAGTGGGGTCAGTGCCCACTCAGTGAGGGTCAGTGCCCAGTCAGTGAGGGTCAGTGGAGGTCAGTGCCCAGTCAGTGGTGGCGATGCCGAGTTCTGGAACATCCTTTCCTGTCTGATTCTGGATTCCCATTTGAACCTTTTGCTAAATATCCGATGCTTCACTTCCTGTTACCAAACAATGTCACACTGGGAGGAAAACACATTGTTTGCAACTGTTTGATGGAGTCATTTCATATGCAAAGTGTTTTAATGATGCCCGTACACAGATGGAGAAATTCGAGGCGTTCAACTTCCTCATTGATTTGCAATCCTGCTCTGCTTGTCGACTCTTTGACCTTCGATCGAGCTCCGCTTGGACCCAGCAACAAATGTCCCTCGTTCAGCCCGAGCAACTTCCAAAATCCGGGGATGGTGAGTGATCTGCTTCTCGCTCCTGCTGTTTTGTGAGGAGGTTGCTTGAAGGGGGCGGTGTGAGCGGCTGGGTATTGAACACACGGTTAATAACGTACCAACAGGGGGGAAAGCTGTCAGACAGCTCAGACTGATTTACAACCATTAGACATGGCATCAATCAATCCATCAAACTGCTCCAAAGAAGGCTGAGGGGGGACTTAATTCAGGTGGACAAAATTATGCGGGGAAGTGATAGAGTGGACAGGATAAATTTGTTTCCCTTGGTGGAGAATTCTAGAACCAGGGGACATAGATTCAGGATAAGAGGCAGAAGGTGTAGAGGGGACAGAGGGTGGTGGGTGTCTGGGATTCGCTGCCCGAGTTGGTGGTGGAGGCAGAGACCCTAAACTCTTTTTAAAAGTACCTGGATCTGCACATTTAGGGCTGTAAAATCGCTTATTGTCACGAGTAGGCTTCAATGAAGTGAAGCCCCTAGTCGCCACATTCCGGCGCCTGTCCGGGGAGGCTGGTACGGGAATCGAACCGTGCTGCTGGCCTGCTTTAAAAGCCAGCGATTTAGCCCAGTGAGCTAAATGGACCAGGTACAGGAAGGTGGGATTCGAAAGGGCATCTGGGTGACCTTGGGCTGGCACGGACACGATGGGCTGAATGGCCTCCTTCTGCGATTCTCGGATGGAATCGTGTCACTGTTTTGTTCTCAACCAGCTGATTCCTTGCTGTTGCGCAGTAAATTCAGAGGTCACTGTGTGGTCAGGACATCGGCTTCAACAAAACTACTGAAAACAAATCATCACTCCACTGCGGGCTGTCTACCTGTTGTTACGTTGGGCGACCAACACTCTTACCAAAACCAACGGGGGTTGTTTAATATAATAGTGCTATGATCCAAACTGGGTCTGCTTGGTAGAAAGTTCCAACGCTATATCACTTCTATCAGATTGAACTTCTGACAGATATCTCTGTCCATTCCCAGGTATTTTGGAGTGTGGACCTTTCGCTCTATTTTGCCTGGGTTCCAATTGAGGGATACTGGCTTTGGCTATCGCTTTGGCTATCCGATCCTGGCTGGAGGACCCCTCCACAGCGGGGAGACCCCAGGGGAGGGAGGGGACAGCATCCAGAAGTGTCCCTAAGACACACACGGCGGTGCACAAGGAAGCAGTGCATCTGCAGGAAAGTGTCACAAAGCTCTTGCGACACATAACCACATCTGGCCTGCGTTGGCTAATGTTAACCTTCGATGCCAACTTGCTTCTTTCTGGCTCTTGTCAGGCTGTAATAGCGGAATCAGCCAATCTGCATGTCAGCGCTGGCATGAAGCAGTGGCTGAGACCAATAATTCCATCATTTTCCCAGTTTAGTGCTCAATGGATGACACAGATGCTGTTGAGTGCAAGGATTGTGCTGTGCACAGGGATTGCAGTGTACATACGGATTGCAGTGCACACACTGATTGGGTATACACACAGATTGTGGCAAAGATTGCTGGGAGATTAGAGGACTGGGAAATCTTTAGGGGGCAACAGAAAGCTACTAAAAAAGCTATAAAGAAGAGTAAGATAGAGTATGAGAGTAAACTTGCTCAGAATATAAAAACAGACAGTAAAAGTTTTTACAAATAAAAACAAAAAAGAGTGGCTAAGGTAAATATTGGTCCTTTAGAGGATGAGAAGGGAGTTTTAATAATGGGAAATGAGGAAATGGCTGAGGAACTTGAAGTTAAAACTCACCACTATTCTTAGAATTCCCCCTATACCAAAAAAAAGGTTGATATTCTAAATGGTGAACAGGGATTCTCACTCCCTGACTCCAGTGCAGGCTTCTGTGGGTGCTATTCAGGTCAAACTATCTTTTCAAGTTATCCCCCGGTATAACCCATACCTTCACCGAAGAATTTTACCTACTTACCCCTTAATAGCATTGATGTCCTGGGTCCTGCGTTATTAAGGAAGTGAAGTAAGCTAATAACCACTTTTTCAGGTTAAGTTATTTTTATTATTGTATTTTTTCTTTTAAAAGCTGCAAACACTTTCTTTACAGAAAGGAAAAAAGATCTTGCTTCTGGCTGCTGGTGGTTGCTTCAGGCCCACCTTGGCAATCGATCTTCTTAAAATCTGGTCTTCTTGAGTTGTATTCGCTGGTGAACTCGGTTGCTGTGTCCTGTTCTTCCCATGCACCGAGCTGTGAGAGCTGGCTCTGCTCTACCCTTTCTTCCGGTGGTTTATATTCTCTTTCGAAGAGTCATTAAGTTTTAACGACTTTATTGTAAATGGGCTTGTTTCACTTTGATAGTTTAAAAGTATCTTTGATGTAAACATCTTACTACAACTAATTATTCATTTTGGGCATATCGTCTCCTCTCAGATCTGATTAAACAATGCTTTGGTTTCAATAGGTGTTACTTTTAATTCTGTGATTTCAAATCGTTTAATTTTCCAATTGTCCCCAGCTCATAACTTTGCCTTTGATTTTGACTTACATGATGTTTCTCGTAGACAGGTCGTCTCCAATTTTCTTTTAATTGTCTTGATGTTCATAGAATTTTACACTTTAAAATTGACACCAAATTCGACTGGGCATCTTCCATCCTTTCCAGCTGTTTACTAAGAGAGTTTATTTCAATTAAGGTGTGAAACTTTGCTTTTAGCTGTATGCTAAAATTTAACTTGAAAGACTTGCCTGTTTTAAACATTCATCACTTAATGCAATTGAAACTCTCATCCATGCTTTTTCAGATGCTTCCTGAGATAGTTACATTCCATGAAGGTGTGAGCCATTGTTTTAGCTTACCACATGAAGCCTGTGTGTCTGCTAAAACCTGCTTGTGAGCAAGAATCTGCATTTTATAACCCTGCTCTTTGCAGCTGCTATTAACCTTTTGTGGGATCTTTCCCTGTACCCTCTCAAACCAGATATTGCCAGACTTCCATGTTTCAAATGACACATTTTTCTGTATTATCAAGAACACCCCGTCTTGACATTTGAAACATAACTATATAATTTGGCTAATTGTCCCCCCATCCAATTGTACTAACATATATCCCCGATCTTTATCATTTGTATGCATGTGTTGGAATTTCAAATTGTGCGCCAAAATCAACACGTAAATGCATCCATATCTCAGACCAGTGTCGATAAGAGTCTTTTCTTTTCCTCAAGTCCAATTACCGTGAACCATAGCCGTTGTTGCTCAGGAAGGTAACAATCGCTTTCCGTGTGTTCCACTACCTCCAAAGCATTTTACTTCCTTGGGATAGCAGCACCGTAGAAGCTTCCTCATGTCCCTTAGAAACAGCACACAACTCAGTCCATCAGTAACCACAAAGGTCTTTTGTCCATCACTGGCTGTTACGTGTCCCATTTTTCCGTTATCCAAATTGCTTTTCCATTGCTGATTGGAATGGTAAATTATGATATCATGTACCACCCACTGATTCCCTTGTTTCATTAATTTAAAAGGTTCAATTGATCCTGCTTGTATTCCTAACTTCCCCATTAATGTCTAACATTGTCGTGAATCATGTAAGTCTGCCAACCCCTGGTTTACATGAGAGAATATCTTTCTGACAAATTTCCTTCAAATCCCTTTCATCTGTCATCATTTCCCTTACACCATGAAAGTGTATATTTTCCATTACAGCATTTGTAAAACCACATTGAACTGTCACTTTTCCAAATAAATTCTCCCTATTGTTAAATACACAGTAAAAAAAAATTAAGTCTTATCTTAACATATTACTCATTACCTAACCACACAAATAGACTGTGTGCTACAACTTTACATATTTGCAACTGTTATCACAATTTAAATACTAGTAATAAATTACAATATCGAAACATCCCTTCTTGGCTTTGGGACCAATAGTCATTACATACTAAATATGGCATATAAACAACATCAATATTATTTGTAATGTTCTATGTAGTTAAATCAAGAAAACACACTAAACTATCCTTCTATTAAAACATTCACACAGTTTAGAAATGCGGATCAAGTTCTTTAACGGCACACCTACCCCCCGAATCATATATATATATTTATATATATATAGCAGTCCCTATCAATTTACATGAATTTTTTTTATTTTTTTTTAATAACAATTACAGCTCTTCAATGCAATATTGTTTTGCCGCATTGATAACAATTTTCCCGCCGTGGTATCAAGCTACAAAAATTCTTAAATGATTGTCATTTATCATGTTGGGGTTCCTCGTCAGTCACTGCTGTCTGCCGAGACCCTTAATAACTCCACCGTGTAGTACATACCCCGTGGAAACCACAGATCATCCATCAGCTAATGTCCAGTTAGAGATGTCTGACCGGAGGTTTCACTGTCCAGTAATAATTTGATATTTTGATTTGTTTCTAACCCGTAACGTTTTCCTCCGGGTTCTGTCATTTAATTCCCTCAAATATGTAGCCAATTGTATCATTAGTTTCCCCCCAATCCTGTCTAAAAGATTCTTCTCTGGAGCGTAGTTCTCTTCCTTCTTGTGAACTGGTTTGTTATTTATTTTTTCCATCTGAAAAATCAAATGAACAGATCAAGGGTGGAGAGGGCCCTATTCTTTAATTTGTACTTTCTATTTTCATTTGGATTATCCCAGAAGTGCCCTCTCCAGGACTTCCGGATTTCTTTTGCCACCATTTCTTTTTGAACTGGTTTATTTTCCATATCCTTGATGTACATCATACAATTAAGGCCTGTTAAGCCTCCTTCTGTCATTGTCAATAGGTTTTAATATTTTAATTTTTCTGCATCAATTTGTATTAAATCTTTTCCGGCAATCAGATACTAATTTCCTGGTACTGCAATTAATTCTCCAAACTAACTTCTTGTCCAATATCTTTATTCTCTAAAGCTCCTTCTTCAATGTATTTAACATTCTAAACATCATTATCTCTGCTATTGTCTGTTTGTGATCACCGGGCACTAGGACCCTGCGGAGCCATGCAGTGTCAATTTCAATGCAGCAATTTCAAAGTCTGCAGCAGCTGACTGCTGCCTGCTGCCCAGCACAAACTCTTTATCTGTTTATTCTGAGACCAATTTAGTTCTGAACATACTGATTCACTATCCCATAATACTGATCACATTTCTACCTGCCATTTATAACTTCCAATTTATGTGAAAATCGGCTTTGTAAAACACAACATTTTTTTTAAAAATACAAACATTAAAGGAATTAACAATTCCTTATTAGACATACACACACTCATTCATCCACTCAGATCTTGGATCTTTACTCTGCAGGACTTCACAAATCCTTATTAAACACACATTTATCCACTGAGATCTTGGACCTCTATTCTGTAGGGTTTTAGTTACTCTTAACAAAATTTGAGACCCCTCCATGCTGATAAGTTTCACTTCTGCAGGAGTTTTTTTGCCTCTGTTAAGCTTTTCTACTCTTGTTTCATTGTTTCAACTCTCTTGACTGTATTCCAGGGCAAGAGAATTACCCTAATTGCCATTTTTTGGATTTTTTTTCTGTTCCTGGTTGTCCCTTTCAGGTGCACTCTGAAATTAAGGATAAGTACCCTTTCTGGGCCCTATCCAAGGCTGACTAAGGCACTATCTTCCTGTTTTAGTTAAGGGTCGATTGGTTATTGGTTTCTGAAGATTCTAAGCGTCCCTATTTTCCAGAAAATGTCCGCACAATCTGCCTTACTCTGAGGATGATTTATTCTTTGGCCTCTTTTACCAGTAACGGATGCAAGATTTTAGTGCTATCACCAAAATGTCTTGCAGACTTTTTCTCAGGGTCAGTATCTTCTAGTCTACTGATTTTCACACCCAACCTGAGCTTCAGTCCCCTCGATCCACAGAATATCCTTACAAAAGCCAATCACACATGACTTTCCAGACTAAACTCGGCAGGTAAAGTCTGGCTCACACATAGACTAGAAACTTCTAATATTCTAGCCTTTGTGCCGGTTAGAAACTTCTAATATTCCAACCGTTTCTTGGGAACTAGAAACTTCTAATATTCTAGCCCCTACTCTGCTTAACTAGAAACTTCTAATATTCTAGCCTCGCTTTACCTAGAAACTTCTAATATTCTAGGCTCACTTTACCTAGAAACTTCTAATATTCTAGGCCTCCACGCTGGGCGCCATGAAGTTAAAACTCACCACTATTCTTAGAATTCCCCCTATACCAAAAAAAAGGTTGATATTCTAAATGGTGAACAGGGATTCTCACTCCCTGACTCCAGTGCAGGCTTCTGTGGGTGCTATTCAGGTCAAACTATCTTTTCAAGTTGTCCCCCGGTATAACCCATACCTTCACCGAAGAATTTTACCTACTTACCCCTTAATAGCATTGATGTCCTGGGTCCTGCGTTATTAAGGAAGTGAAGTAAGCTAATAACCACTTTTTCAGGTTAAGTTATTTTTATTATTATATTTTTTCTTTTAAAAGCTGCAAACACTTTCTTTACAGAAAGGAAAAAAGATCTTGCTTCTGGATGCTGCTGGTTGCTTCAGGCCCACCTTGGCAATCGATCTTCTTAAAATCTGGTCTTCTTGAGTTGTATTCGCTGGTGAACTCGGTTGCTGTGTCCTGTTCTTCCCATGCACCGAGCTGTGAGAGCTGGCTCTGCTCTACCCTTTCTGGTTTATATTCTCTTTCGAAGAGATATTAAGTTTTAACGACTTTATTGTAAATGGGCTTGTTTCACTTTGATAGTTTAAAAGTATCTTTGATGTAAACATCTTACTACAACTAATTATTCATTTTGGGCATATCGTCTCCTCTCAGATCTGATTAAACAATGCTTTGGTTTCAATAGGTGTTACTTTTAATTCTGTGATTTCAAATCGTTTAATTTTCCAATTGTCCCCAGCTCATAACTTTGCCTTTGATTTTGACTTACATGATGTTTCTCGTAGACAGGTCGTCTCCAATTTTCTTTTAATTGTCTTGATGTTCATAGAATTTTACACTTTAAAATTGACACCAAATTCGACTGGGCATCTTCCATCCTTTCCAGCTGTTTACTAAGAGAGTTTATTTCAATTAAGGTGTGAAACTTTGCTTTTAGCTGTATGCTAAAATTTAACTTGAAAGACTTGTCTGTTTTAAACATTCATCACTTAATGCAATTGAAACTCTCATCCATGCTTTTTCAGATGCTTCCTGAGATAGTTACATTCCATGAAGGTGTGAGCCATTGTTTTAGCTTACCACATGAAGCCTGTGTGTCTGCTAAAACCTGCTTGTGAGCAAGAATCTGCATTTTATAACCCTGCTCTTTGCAGCTGCTATTAACCTTTTGTGGGATCTTTCCCTGTACCCTCTCAAACCAGATATTGCCAGACTTCCATGTTTCAAATGACACATTTTTCTGTATTATCAAGAACAAACTGAACAGGTTTTTTGGGTCGGTCTTCACAGTAGAAGACACAAATAACATGGCAGCGACTGATAGAAATGAGGCTATGACAGGTGAGGACCTTGAGAGGATTGTTATCACTAAGGAGGTAGTGATGGGAAAGCTAATGGGGCTAAAGGTAGACAAGTCTCCTGGCCCTGATGGAATGCATCCCAGAGTGCTAAAAGAGATGGCTAGGGAAATTGCAGATACACTAGTGATAATTTACCAAAATTCACTAGACTCTGGGGTGGTCTCGGTGGATTGGAAATTAGCAAACGTGACGCCACTGTTTAAAAAAGGAGGTAGGCAGAAAGCAGGAAATTATAGGCCAGTGAGCTTAACTTCGGTAGTAGGGAAGATGCTGGAATCTATCATCAAGGAAGAAATTGCGAGGCATCTGGATGGAAATTGTCCCATTGGGCAGACGCAGCATGGGTTCATAAAGGGCAGGCCATGCATAACTAATTTAGTGGAATTTTTTGAGGACATTACCAGTGCAGTAGATAACGGGGAGCCGATGGATGTGGCATATCTGGATTTCCAGAAAGCCTTTGACAAGGTGCCACACAAAAGGTTGCTGCATAAGATAAAGATGCATGGCATTAAGGGTAAAGTAGTAGCATGGATAGAGGATTGGTTAATTATTAGAAAGCAAAGAGTGGGGATTAATGGGTTTCTCTGGTTGGCAATCAGTAGCTAGTGGTGTCCCTCAGGGATCCGTGTTGGGCCCACAATTGTTCACAATTTACATAGATGATTTGGAGTTGGGGACCAAGGGCAATGTGTCCAAGTTTGCAGATGACACTAAGATGAGTGGTAAAGCGAAAAGTGCAGAGGATACTGGAAGTCTGCAGAGGGATTTGGATAGGTTAAGTGAATGGGCTCGGGTCTGGCAGATGGAATACAATGTTGACAAATGTGAGGTTATCCATTTTGGTAGGAATAACAGCAAATGGGATTATTATTTAAACAATAAAATATTAAAGCATGCCGCTGTGCAGAGAGACTTGCGTGTGCTGGTGCACAGGGATTGGGGTGTACACAGGGATTGGGGTGTACACAGGGATTGGGGTGTACACACTGATTGGGGTGTACACGGGGATTGGGGTGCAGATGGGGATTGGGGTGTACATGGGGATTGGGGTGTACACAGGGATTGGGTTGTACACACTGATTGGGGTGTACACGGGGATTGGGGTGTACACGGGGATTGGGGTGTACACGGGGATTGGGATGTACACGGGGATTGGGGTGTACACACTGATTGGGGTGTACACGGGGATTGGGGTGTACACACTGATTGGGGTGTACACAGGGATTGGGGTGTATACGGGGATTGGGGTGTACATGGGGATTGGGGTGTACACGGGGATTGCGGTGTACGCGGGGATTGGGGTGTACACACTGATTGGGGTGTACACGGGGATTGGGGGTACACGGGGATTGGGGTGTACACACTGATTGGGGTGTACACAGGGATTGGGGTGTACACGGGGATTGGGGTGTACACGGGGATTGGGGTGTACACACTGATTGGGGTGTACACAGGGAATGGGGTGTACACAGGGATTGGGTTGTACACACTGATTGGGGTGTACACGGGGATTGGGGTGTACACACTGATTGGGCTGTACACGGGGATTGGGGTGTTCACGGGGATTGGGGTGTACACAGGGATTGGGGTGTATACGGGGATTGGGGTGTACACGGGGATTGGGGAATATAGAGGGATTTGGGTGTACACAGGGATTGGGGAATATAGAGGGATTTGGGTGTACACGGGGATTGGGGTGTACACACTGATTGGGCTGTACACGGGGATTTGGGTGTACACGGGGATTGGGGTGTACACAGGGATTGGGGAATATAGAGGGATTTGGGTGTACATGGGGATTGGGGAATATAGAGGGATTTGGGTGTACATGGGGATTGGGGAATATAGAGGGATTGGGGTGTACACGGGGATTGGGGAATATAGAGGGATCTGGGTGTACACGGGGATTGGAGAATATAGAGGGATTTGGGTGTACACGGGGATTGGGGAATATAGAGGGATTTGGGTGTACATGGGGATTGGGGTGTACACGGGGATTGGGGAATATAGAGGGATTTGGGTGTACACGGGGATTGGGGAATATAGAGGGATTGGGGTGTACACGGGGATTGGGGAATATAGAGGGATTTGGGTGTACATGGGGATTGGGGAATATAGAGGGATTTGGGTGTAGACGGGGATTGGGGTGTACACGGGGATTGGGGAATATAGAGGGATTGGGGTGTACACGGGGATTGGGGAATATAGAGGGATTGGGGTGTACACGGGGATTGGGGAATATAGAGGGATTTGGGTGTACATGGGGATTGGGGAATATAGAGGGATTGGGGTGTACACGGGGATTGGGGTGTACACACTGATTGGGGTGTACACGGGGATTGGGGAATATAGAGGGATTTGGGTGTAGACGGGGATTGGGGAATATAGAGGGATTTGGGTGTACATGGGGATTGGGGAATATAGAGGGATTTGGGTGTACATGGGGATTGGGGAATATAGAGGGATTTGGGTGTACATGGGGATTGGGGAATATAGAGGGATTGGGGTGTACATGGGGATTGGGGAATATAGAGGGATTTGGGTGTACATGGGGATTGGGGAATATAGAGGGATTTGGGTGTAGACGGGGATTGGGGAATATAGAGGGATTTGGGTGTACATGGGGATTGGGGAATATAGAGGGATTTGGGTGTACATGGGGATTGGGGAATATAGAGGGATTTGGGTGTACACAGGGATTGGGGAATATAGAGGGATTTGGGTGTACATGGGGATTGGGGAATATAGAGGGATTTGGGTGTACACGGGGATTGGGGAATATAGAGGGATTTGGGTGTACATGGGGATTGGGGAATATAGAGGGATTTGGGTGTACATGGGGATTGGGGAATATAGAGGGATTTGGGTGTACACAGGGATTCGGGAATATAGAGGGATTTGGGTGTACATGGGGATTGGGGAATATAGAGGGATTTGGGTGTACACGGGGATTGGGGTGTACACAGGGATTGGGGAATATAGAGGGATTTGGGTGTACATGGGGATTGGGGAATATAGAGGGATTTGGGTGTACACGGGGATTGGGGAATATAGAGGGATTTGGGTGTACATGGGGATTGGGGAATATAGAGGGATTTGGGTGTACATGGGGATTGGGGAATATAGAGGGATTTGGGTGTACATGGGGATTGGGGAATATAGAGGGATTGGGGTGTACACGGGGATTGGGGAATATAGAGGGATCTGGGTGTACACGGGGATTGGGGTGTACACGGGGATTGGGGAATATAGCGGGATTTGGGTGCACACAGGGATTGGGGAATATAGAGGTATTTGGGTGCACACAGGGATTGGGGAATATAGAGGGATTTGGGTGTACACGGGGATTGGGGAATATAGAGGGATTTGGGTGTACATGGGGATTGGGGAATATAGAGGGATTTGGGTGCACACAGGGATTGGGGAATATAGAGGGATTTGGGTGTACATGGGGATTGGGGAATATAGAGGGATTTGGGTGTACACGGGGATTGGGGAATATAGAGGGATTTGGGTGTACATGGGGATTGGGGAATATAGAGGGATTTGGCTGTACACGGGGATTGGGGAATATAGAGGGATTTGGGTGTACACGGGGATTGGGGAATATAGAGGGATTTGGGTGTACATGGGGATTGGGGAATATAGAGGGATTGGGGTGTACACGGGGATTGGGGAATATAGAGGGATTTGGGTGTACATGGGGATTGGGGAATATAGAGGGATTTGGGTGTACATGGGGATTGGGGAATATAGAGGGATTTGGGTGTACATGGGGATTGGGGAATATAGAGGGATTTGGGTGTACATGGGGATTGGGGAATATAGAGGGATTTGGGTGTACATAGGGATTGGGGAATATAGAGGGATTTGGGTGTACATGGGGATTGGGGAATATAGAGGGATTTGGGTGTACATGGGGATTGGGGAATATAGAGGGATTTGGGTGTACATGGGGATTGGGGAATATAGAGGGATTTGGGTGTACACGGGGATTGGGGAATATAGAGGGATTTGGGTGTACACGGGGATTGGGGAATATAGAGGGATTTGGGTGTACATGGGGATTGGGGAATATAGAGGTATTTGGGTGTACATGGGGATTGGGGAATATAGAGGGATTTGGGTGTACATGGGGATTGGGGAATATAGAGGGATTTGGGTGTACATGGGGATTGGGGAATATAGAGGGATTTGGGTGTATTCCTGGACTAAGCTGTGTGTACAGATTGCAGGGTTCAAGGGGGTTATGGGGTTCATTATGGGCTGCACGGTAGCACAGTGGTTAGCACTGTGGCTTCACAGCACCAAGGACCCGAGTTCGATTCCCCGCTGGGTCACTGTCTGTGCGGAGTCTGCACGTTCTCCCCGTGTGTGCGTGGGTTTCCTCCGGGTGCTCCGGTTTCCTCCTACAAGTCCCAAAAGACGTGCCGTACGGTGAATTGGACATTCTGAATTCTCCCTCAATCTACAAAATTATGAGGGGCATAGACAGAGTGGATAGTCGGAGGTTTTTCCCAGGGTGGAGGGGTCAATTACTAGGGGGCATAGGTTTAAGGTGCGAGGGGCAAGGTTTAGAGGAGATGTACGAGGCAAGTTTTTTTACACAGAGGGTAGTGGGTGCCTGGAACTCGCTGCCGGAGGAGGTGGTGGAAGCAGGGACGGTAGTGACTTTAAGGGGCATCTTGACAAATACATCAATAGGATGGGAATAGAATTAGGGTCAAGGGCTCCCACTTTTAATTGGCTTACAGCCTCTACACACTTGCTGGGCAAAGAAGTCCAACGGTCAAATTGTGGCCCATCGGAGCAAGAATAAATAATTTGCATTGATATAGTGCCTATGCATGCTCAAAGCAACTCACCAAAGTTCCCCCAATAACATCTTCCAAACCCACATTGACTACCATCTAGAAGGACAAGAGCAGCAGATACCTGGGAACCCCACCACCTGGAGGTTCCCCTCCAAGTCACTCCCCACCCTGACTGGGATAACTACATACTCGTCCGTTCCTTCACTGGCGCTGGGGGACAACATCCTGGAACTGCCCTCAGCACAGTGGATGTCACCTACACCATATGGGTCCTGCAAGCGGCTCAAGCAGGCAGCTCACCACCACCTTCTGAAGGGCAACTAAGGATCTAGGCAAGTGGAGAAATATACCAGCCCAAATGTGCGCATGAGCGAGATCCCACAAGCAGTCACTGGGGACAATGACCACTCAACCTTTCTTGTGAAAAGTGCCCAGTGATCCTTTATATCCTTTGGGAAGCAGGGACGGTAGTGACGTTTAAGGGGCATCTTGCACAATAATCAAGTCAGGGATGGGAAATAGAATTAGGGGTCAAGAGGCTCCCACCTTCTAATTGGCTGACAGCCTCTCCACACTTGCTGGGCAAAGAAGTCCCAACGGTCAAATTGTGGCCCATCGGAGCAAGAATAAATAATTTGCATTGATATAGTGCCTATGCATGCTCAAAGCAACTCACCAAAGTTCCTCCAATAACATCTTCAAAACCCACATTGACTACCATCTAGAAGGACAAGAACAGCAGATACCTGGGAACCCGACCACCTGGAGGTTCCCCTCCAAGTCACTCACCATCCTGACTGGGAAATATATCGACCGTTCCTTCACTGTCGCTGGGGCAACATCCTGGAACTCCCTCAGCACAGTGGATGTACCTACACCTCAGAGACTGCAGCGGCTCAAGAAGGCAGCTCACCACCACCTTCTGAAGGGCAACTAAGGATTGGCAATGGAGGAAATATACCAGCCAAATGTGCGCAGAGCGAGATCCCAAAAGCAGCACTGGGACAATGACCACATCAACCTTTCTTTGAAAAGTGCCCAGTGATCCTTTATATACAGCAGTCACTCCCTCACTATCCACTCACTCACTATCCGCTCCCTCGCCATCCACACCCTCACCATCCACCCTCACTATCCACTCCCTCACTATCCACTCCCTCACCATCCACTCCCTCACCATCCACTCCCTCCTCATCCACTCACTCACTATCCACTCCCTCACCATCCACACCCTCACCATCCACTCACTCACTATCCACTCACTCACTATCCACTCACTCACTATCCACTCACTCACTATCCACTCCCTCACCAGCCACTCCCTCACTATCCACTCACTCACTATTCACTCCCTCACCATCCACGCCCTCACCATCCACTCCCTCACGATCCACTCCCTCACTATCCACTCCCTCACCATCCACTCCCTCACCATCCACTCCCTCACCATCCACACCCTCACCATCCACTCCCTCACTATCCACTCCCTCACCATCCACTCACTCACTATCCACTCCCTCACTATCCACTCCCTCACTATCCACTCACTCACTATCCACTCCCTCACCATCCACATCCTCACCATCCACTCCCTCACTATCCACTCCCTCACTAGCCACTCCCTCAGCATCCACTCCCTCACCACCCACTCACTCACTATCCACTCACTCACTATCCACTCCCTCAACATCCACACCCTCACTATCCACTCCCTCACTATCCACTCCCTCACTAGCCACTCCCTCAGCATCCACATCCTCACCATCCACTCCCTCACTATCCACTCCCTCACTAGCCACTCCCTCAGCATCCACTCCCTCACCACCCACTCACTCACTATCCACTCACTAACCATCCACTCCCTCACCAGCCACTCCCTCACTATCCACTCACTCACTATCCACTCCCTCACCATCCACTCCCTCACTATCCTCTCACTCATGATCCACTCCCTCACTATCCACTCCCTAACCATCCACTCCCTCACTATCCTCTCACTCACTATCCACTCACTCACTATCCACTCCCTCACCATCCACTCCCTCACCATCCACTCCCTCACTATCCTCTCACTCACTATCCACTCACTAACCATCCACTCCCTCACCAGCCACTCCCTCACTATCCACTCACTCACTATCCACTCACTAACCATCCACTCCCTCACCATCCACTCACTCACTATCCACTCACTCACTATCCACTCCCTCACTATACACTCCCTCACCATCCACTCCCTCACCATCCACTCACTGATTATCCACTCCCTTACTATCCACTCACCCACCATCCACTCACTCACCAGCCACTCCCTCACTACTTCAATGCCAGGAGTATACGAAATAACGTAGGGGAACTGGCAGCATGGGTTGGTACCTGGGACTTCGATGTTGTGGCCATTTCAGAGACATGGATAGAGCAGGGACAGGAATGGTTGTTGCAGGTTCCGGGGTTTAGGTGTTTTAGTAAGCTCAGAGAAGGGGGCAAAAGAGGGGGAGGTGTGGCGCTGCTAGTCAAGGACAGTATTACGGTGGTGGAAAGGATGCTAGATGGGGACTCTTCTTCTGAGGTAGTATGGGCTGAGGTTAGAAACAGGAAAGGAGAGGTCACCCTGTTGGGAGTTTTCTATAGGCCACCTAATAGTTCTAGGGATGTAGAGGAAAGGATGGCGAAGATGATTCTGGAAAAGAGCGAAAGTAACAGGGTAGTTGTTATGGGAGACTTTAACTTTCCAAATATTGACTGGAAAAGATATAGTTCGAGTACATTAGATGGGTCATTCTTTGTACAATGTGTGCAGGAGGGTTTCCTGACACAATATGTTGACAGGCCAACAAGAGGCGAGGCCACATTGGATTTGGTTTTGGGTAATGAACCAGGCCAGGTGTTAGATCTGGAGGTAGGTGAGCACTTTGGAAACAGTGACCACAATTCGGTGACCTTTACGTTAGTGATGGAAAGGGATAAGTATACCCCGCAGGGCAAGAGTTATAGCTGGGGGAAGGGCAATTATGATGCCATTAGACATGACTTAGGATGTGTTGGTTGGAGAAGTAGGCTGCAAGGGTTGGGCACACTGGATATGTGGAGTTTGTTCAAGGAACAGCTATTGCATGTTCTTGATAAGTACGTACCAGTCAGGCAGGGAGGAAGGGGTCGAGCGAGGGAACCGTGGTTTACCAAAGAAGTGGAATCTCTTGTTAAGAGGAAGAAGGAGGCCTATGTAAAGATGAGGCGTGAAGTTTCAGTTGGGGCGCTTGATATTTACAAGGAAGCGAGGAAGGATCTAAAGAGAGAGCTGAGACGAGCAAGGAGGGGACATGAGAAGTCTTTGGCAGGTAGGATCAAGGAAAACCCAAAAGCTTTCTATAGGTATGTCAGGAATAAAAGAATGACTAGGGTAAGAGTAGGGCCAGTCAAGGACAGTGGTGGGAAGTTGTGTGTGGAGGCTGAGGAGATAAGCGAGATACTAAATGAATACTTTTCGTCAGTATTCACTCAAGAAAAAGATAATATTGTGGAGGAGAATGCTGAGACCCAGGCTATTAGAATAGATGGCATTGAGGTGCGTAGGGAAGAAGTGTTGGCAATTCTGGACAAGGTGAAAATAGATAAGTCCCCGGGGCCGGATGGGATTTATCCTAGGATTCTCTGGGAAGCCAGGGAAGAGATTGCTGAGCCTTTGGCTTTGATTTTTAGGTCATCATTGGCTACAGGAATAGTGCCAGAGGACTGGAGGATAGCAAATGTGGTCCCTTTGTTCAAGAAGGGGAGTAGAGATAACCCCGGTAACTATAGGCCGGTGAGCCTAACGTCTGTGGTGGGTAAAGTCTTGGAGAGGATTATAAAAGATACGATTTATAATCATCTAGATAGGAATAATATGATTAGGGACAGTCAGCATGGTTTTGTGAAGGGTAGGTCATGCCTCACAAACCTTATCGAGTTCTTTGAGAAGGTGACTGAACAGGTAGACGAGGGTAGAGCAGTTGATGTGGTGTATATGGATTTCAGTAAAGCGTTTGATAAGGTTCCCCACGGTCGTCTATTGCAGAGAATACGGAGGCTGGGGATTGAGGGTGATTTAGAGATGTGGATCAGAAATTGGCTAATTGAAAGAAGACAGAGAGTGGTAGTTGATGGGAAATGTTCAGAATGGAGTTCAGTTACGAGTGGCGTACCACAAGGATCTGTTCTGGGGTCGTTGCTGTTTGTCATTTTTATAAATGACCTAGAGGAGGGCGCAGAAGGATGGGTGAGTAAATTTGCAGACGACACTAAAGTCGGTGGAGTTGTAGACAGTGCGGAAGGATGTTGCAGGTTACAGAGGGACATAGATAGGCTGCAGAGCTGGGCTGAGAGGTGGCAAATGGAGTTTAATGTGGAGAAGTGTGAGGTGATTCACTTTGGAAAGAATAACAGAAATGCGGAATATTTGGCTAATGGTAAAATTCTTGGTAGTGTGGATGAGCAGAGGGATCTCGGTGTCCATGTACATAGATCCCTGAAAGTTGCCACCCAGGTTGATAGGGTTGTGAAGAAGGCCTATGGTGTGTTGGCCTTTATTGGTAGAGGGATTGAGTTCCGGAGCCATGAGGTCATGTTGCAGTTGTACAAAACTCTAGTACGGCCGCATTTGGAGTATTGCGTACAGTTCTGGTCGCCTCATTATAGGAAGGACGTGGAAGCTTTGGAACGGGTGCAGAGGAGATTTACCAGGATGTTGCCTGGTATGGAGGGAAAATCTTATGAGGAAAGGCTGATGGACTTGAGGTTGTTTTCGTTAGAGAGAAGAAGGTTAAGAGGTGACTTAATAGAGGCATACAAAATGATCAGAGGGTTAGATAGGGTGGACAGCGAGAGCCTTCTCCCGCGGATGGAGGTGGCTAGCACGAGGGGACATAGCCTTAAATTGAGGGGTAATAGATATAGGACAGAGGTCAGAGGTGGGTTTTTTACGCAAAGAGTGGTGAGGCCGCGGAATGCCCTACCTGCAACAGTAGTGAACATGCCAACATTGAGGGCATTTAAAAATTTATTGGATAAGCATATGGATGATAAGGGCATAGTGTAGGTTAGATGGCCTTTAGATTTTTTCCATGTCGGTGCAACATCGAGGGCCGAAGGGCCTGTACTGCACTGTATCGTTCTATGTTCTATGTTCTATGTTCTATCCACTCACTCACTATCCACTCCCTCACTATCCACTCACCCACCATCCACTCCCTCACCATCCACTCATTCACTATCCACTCACTCACCATCGACTCACTCACTATCCACTCACTCACTATCCACTCCCTCACTAGCCACTCCCTCACCAACCACTCCATCACCATCCACTCACTCATCATCCACTCGCTCACTATCCACTCCCTCACCCTCCACTCACTCACCATCCACTCACTCACCATCCACTCCCTCACTATCCACTCCCTCACTAGCCACTCCCTCACCAACCAGTCCCACACCATCCACACCCTCACCATCCACTCACTCACTATCCTCTCATTCACTATCCACTCACTCACTCACTATCCACTCACTAACCATCCACTCACTCACCATCCACTCACTCACTATCCACTCACTCACTATCCACTCCCTCACCATCCACTCACTCACTATCCTCTCACTCACTATCCACTCACTCACTATCCACTCCCTAACCATCCACTCCCTCACTATCCTCTCACTCACTATCCACTCACTCACTATCCACTCCCTCACCATCCACTCCCTCACCATCCACTCCCTCACTATCCTCTCACTCACTATCCACTCACTCACTCACTATCCACTCACTAACCATCCACTCCCTCACCAGCCACTCCCTCACTATCCACTCACTCACTATCCACTCCCTCACTATACACTCCCTCACCATCCACTCACTGATTATCCACTCCCTTACTATCCACTCACCCACCATCTACTCCCTCACCATCCACTCACTCACTATCCACTCATTCACTATCCACTCACTCACCATCGACTCACTCACTATCCACTCACTCACTATCCACTCCCTCACTAGCCACTCCCTCACCATCCACTCCCTCACCATCCACTCACTCACCATCCACTCCCTCACCATCCACTCACTCACTATCCACTCACTCACTATCCACTCCCTCACCATCCACACCCTCACCATCCACTCACTCATCATCCACTCACTCAGTATCCACTCACTAACCATCCACTCCCTCACTATCCTCTCACTCACTATCCACACACTCACCATCCACTCACACACTATCCACACTAACCATCCACTCCCTCACCAGCCACTCCCTCACTATCCACTCCCTCATTATCCACTCACTCACTATCCACTCCCTCACCATCCATACCCTCACCATCCACTCCCTCACTATCCACTCCCTCACTAGCCACTCCCTCACCATCCACTCCCTCACCATCCACTCACTCACCATTCACTCACTCAGTATCCACTCCCTCATTATCCACTCACTCACTATTCACTCACTCACTCACCATCCACTCCCTCACCATCCACTCACTCACCATCCACTCCCTCACCATCCACTCACTCACTATCCACTCACTCACTATCCACTCCCTCACCATCCACTCCCTCACCATCCACTCACTCACCATCCACTCACTCACTATCCACTCACTAACCATCCACTCCCTCACTATCCTCTCACTCACTATCCACTCACTCACCATCCACTCACTCACTATCCGCACTAACCATCCACTCCCTCAACAGCCACTCCCTCACTATCCACTCCCTCATTATCCACTCACTCACTATCCACTCCCTCACCATCCACACCCTCACCATCCACTCCCTCACTATCCACTCCCACACTAGCCACTCCCTCACCATCCACTCCCTCACCATCCACTCACTCACCATTCACTCACTCAGTATCCACTCCCTCATTATCCACTCCCTCACTATTCACTCACTCACTCACTAGCCACTCACTCACTATCCACTCCCTCATCATTCACACCCTCACCATCCACTCGCTCACTATCCTCTCACTCACTATCCACTCACTCACTATCCACTCCCTCACCATCCACTCCCTCACCATCCACTCCCTCACTATCCTCTCACTCACTATCCACTCCCTCACCATCTAATCCCTCACTATCCACTCCCTCACTATCCTCTCACTCACTATCCACTCACTCACCATCCACTCACTCACTATTCACTCACTCACTATCCACTCCCTCACTATACACTCCCTCGCCATCCACTCCCTCACCATCCACTCACTGATTATCCACTCCCTTACTATCCACTCACCCACCATCCACTCCCTCACCATCCACTCATTCACTATCCACTCACTCACCATCGACTCACCATCCACTCCCTCACCATCCACTCACTCACCATCCACTCCCTCACCATCAACTCACTCACTATCCACTCACTCACTATCCACTCACTAACCATCCACTCCCTTACTATCCTCTCACTCACTATCCACTCACTCACCATCCACTCACTCACTATCCACACTAACCATCCACTCCCTCACCAGCCATTCCCTCACTATCCACTCCCTCATTATCCACTCACTCACTATCCACTCCCTCACCATCCACACCCTCACCATCCACTCCCTCACTATCCACTCCCTCACTAGCCACTCCCTCGCCATCCACTCCCTCACCATCCACTCACTCACCATTCACTCACTCAGTATCCACTCCCTCATTATCCACACCCTCGCTATTCACTCACTCACTCACTAGCCACTCACTCACTATCACTCCCTCACCATCCACACCCTCACCATCCACTCCCTCACGATCCACTCCCTCACTATACACTCCCTCACCATCCACTCCCTCAGCATCCACTCCCTCACCATCCACACCCTCACAATCCACTCCCTCACTATCCACTCCCTCACCATCCACTCACTCACTATCCACTCCCTCACTATCCACTCCCTCACTATCCACTCACTCACTATCCACTCCCTCACCATCCACATCCTCACCATCCACTCCCTCACTATCCACTCCCTCACTAGCCACCCTCACCATCCACTCCCTCACTATCCACTCACTCAGTATCCACTCCCTCATTATCCACCCTCACTATCCACTCACTCACTCACTAGCCACTCCCTCACCAACCACTCCATCACCATCCACTCACTCACCATCCACTCGCTCACTATCCACTCCCTCACCATCCACTCACTCACCATCCACTCACTCACCATCCACTCACACACCATCCACTCCCTCACTATCCACTCCCTCACTAGCCACTCCCTCACCAACCAGTCCCTCACCTTCCACATCCTCACCATCCACTCACTCAATGTCCACTCCCTCACTATCCACTCCCTCACCATCCACACCCTCACCATCCACTCACTCACCATCCACTCACTCACCATCCACTCACTAACCATCCACTCCCTCACCATCCACTCCCTCACTATCCACTCACTCACTATCCACTCCCTCACCATCTACTCCCTCACTATCCTCTCACTCACTATCCACTCACTCACTATCCACTCCCTAACCATCCACTCCCTCACTATCCTCTCCCTCACTATCCTCTCACTCACTATCCCCTCACTCACCATCCACTCACTCACTATCCACTCACTAACCATCCACTCCCTCAACAGCCACTCCCTCACTATCCACTCACTCACTATCCACTCCCTCACTATAAACTCCCTCACCATCCACTCCCTCACCATCCACTCACTGATTATCCACTCCCTTACTATCCACTCACCCATCATCCACTCCCTCACCATCCACTCATTCACTATCCACTCACTCACCATTGACTCACTCACTCACCATCGGCTCACTCAAATATCCACTCACTCACTATCCACTCCCTCACTAGCCACTCCCTCACCATCCACTCCCTCACCATCCATTCACTCACCATCCACTCCTTCACCATCCACTCACTCACTATCCACTCACTCACTATCCACTCCCTCACCATCCACACCCTCACCATCCACTCACTCACCATCCACTCACTCACTATCAACTCACTAACCATCCACTCCCTCACTATCCTCTCACTCACTATCCACTCACTCACTATCCACTCACTCACTATCCACACTAACCATCCACTCCCTCACCAGCCACTCCCTCACTATCCACTCCCTCATTATCCACTCACTCACTATCCACTCCCTCACCATCCACACCCTCACCATCCACTCCCTCACTATCCAATCCCTCACTTGCCACTCCCTCACCATCCACTCCCTCACCATCCACTCACTCACCATTCACTCACTCAGTATCCACTCCCTCACTATCCAATCCCTCACTTGCCACTCCCTCACCATCCACTCCCTCACCATCCACTCACTCACCATTCACTCACTCAGTATCCACTCCCTCATTATCCACTCCCTCACTATTCACTCACTCACTCACTAGCCACTCCCTCACCAACCACTCCCTCACCATCCACTCACCATCCACTCGCTCACTATCCACTCCCTCACCATCCTCTCACTCACTATCCACTCACTCACTATCCACTCCCTCACTATCGTCTCACTCACTATCCACTCACTCACCATCCATTCACTCACTATCCACCCTCACCATCCACTCCCTCACCATCCACTCCCTCACTATCCTCTCACTCACTATCCACTCACTCACCAGCCACTCCCTCACTATCCACTCACTCACTATCCACTCCCTCACTATCCACCCTCACCATCCACTCCCTCACCATCCACTCATTCACTATCCACTCACTCACCATCGACTCACTCACTATCCACTCACTCACTATCCACTCCCTCACTATCCACTCCCTCACTAGCCACTCCCTCACCATCCACTCACTCACCATCCACTCCCTCACCATCCACTCACTCACCATCCACTCCCTCACTATTCACTCCCTCACCATCCACACCCTCACCATCCACTCACTCACCATCCACTCACTCACTATCCACTCACTAACCATCCACTCCCTCACTATCCTCTCACTCACTATCCACTCACTCACTATCCACTCACTCACTATCCACTCCCTCACTATCCACTCACTCACCATCCACTCCCTCACCATCCACTCACTGATTATCCACTCCCTCACTATCCACTCACTCACTATCCACTCCCTTACTATCCACTCACCCACCATCCACTCCCTCACCATCCACTCATTTACTATCCACTCACTCACCATCGACTCACTCACTATCCACTCACTCACTATCCACTCCCTCACTATCCACTCCCTCACTAGCCACTCCCTCACCATCCACTCACTCACCATCCACTCCCTCACCATCCACTCACTCACCATCCACTCCCTCACTATCCTCTCACTCACTATCCACTCACTCACCATCCACTCACTATCCACTCACTCACTATCCACTCCCTCACCATCCACTCCCTCACTAACCTCTCACTCACTATCCACTCACTCACCATCCACTCACTCACTATCCACTCACTAACCATCTACCTCACCAGCCACTCCCTCACTATCCACTCACTCACTATCCACTCCCTCACTATCCACTCACTCACCATCCACTCCCTCACCATCCACTCACTGATTATCCACTCCCTTACTATCAACTCACCCACCATCCACTCACACACCATCGACTCACTCACTATTCACTCACTCACTATCCACTCACTCACTATCCACTCCCTCACCATCCACTCACTCACTATCCACTCACTCACCATCGACTCACTCACCATCCACTCACTCACCATCCACTCACTCACCATCCACTCCCTCACCATCCACTCACTCACTATCCACTCCCTTACTATCCACTCCCTTACTATCAACTCACCCACCATCCACTCACTCACCATCGACTCACTCACTATTCACTCACTCACTATCCACTCCCTCACCATCCACTCACTCACTATCCACTCACTCACCATCGACTCACTCACTATTCACTCACTCACTATCCACTCCCTCACCATCCACTCACTCACTATCCACTCACTTACCCTCCACTCACTCACTATCCACTCCCTCACCATCCACTCACTCACCATCCACTCACTCACCATCCACTCCCTCACCATCTACTCACTCACTATCCACTCATTCCCTGATCTCGACATTCCAATCCTCTCTGAATACCCAGGGTTTGCTGTAACTAATGGCTCCTCCCCTGATTGGTCCCAGGCGATACAATGATTTAATTGGCCCTACTGCAGCCCACAAATGCCGCCTTCCCCTCCCATAAAACTGCATTGCAAACTGCGCTGTAATGTTCTATGTTCTATGCAAAGGGTTTGGAAACATCCTGATGTAAAGGTCATTAGTTAGTAGCACTGAAATGGGTATGTAGATCGTTGTGTTTGCAACACCACAGAAGTGTTTGTGCTTCCTGTCAGTTAGATAAAGGAAAGTCTGACAGGAAGCACATGGTAAGAGTTGAGTAATGTATTTGGAACAATGACATAGTTCGAGGTAGTGCACCAAACTGTGCCCTGATACAAAACACGAGAGCCAATGGGGCTGTGTTTAAGATATCATCGTATTCTGCTATCCAGACTTGTCCATCGGCCTATTTCTCTGTCCAACGGCGAGAATCTCAAATCACTTTTCATGACAGGAAATGCTGTCTGATGAAGAGAAAGCTTTCGCCCCTAGTAAACCGGCCGGTTTACCGATGCCTCTTATAAGAACATAAGAACTAGGAGCAGGAGTCGGCCATCTGGCCCCTCGAGCCTGCTCCGCCATTCAATGAGATCATAGCTGATCTGTTGTGGACTCAGCTCCACTTTCCGGCCCGAACACCATAACCCTTAATCCCTTTATTCTTCAAAAAACTATCTATCTCTATCTTAAAAACATTTAATGAAGGAGCCTCAACTGCTTCACTGGGCAAGGAATTCCATAGATTCACAACCCTTTGGGTGAAGAAGTTCCTCCTAAATTCAGTCCTAAATCTACTTCCCCTTATTTTGAGGCTATGTCCCCTAGTTCTGCTTTCACCCGCCAGTGGAAACAATCTGCCCGCATCTATCCTATCTATTCCCTTCATAATTGTATATGTTTCTAAAAGATCCTCCTTATTCCTTCTAAATTCCAACGAGTACAGTCCCAGTCTACTCAACCTCTCCTCGTAATCCAACCCCTTCAGTTCTGGGATTAACCTAGTGAATCTCCTCTGCACACCCTCCAGCGCCAGTACGTCCTTTCTCAGGTAAGGAGACCAAAACTGAACACAATACTCCAGGTGTGGCCTCACTAACACCTTATACAATTGCAGCATAACCTCCCTAGCCTTAAACTCCATCCCTCTAGCAATGAAGGACAAAATTCCATTTGCCTTCTTAATCACCTGTTGCACCTGTAAACCAACTTTTTGCGATTCATGCACTAGCACACCCAGGTCTCTCTGCACAGCAGCATGTTTTAATATTTTATAATTGAAATAAAAATCCCTTTTGCTGTTATTCCTACCAAAATGGATAACCTCACATTTGTCAACATTGTATTCCATCTGCCAGACCCGAGCCCATTCACTTAACCTATCCAAATCCCTCTGCAGACTTCCAGTATCCTCTGCACTTTTCGTTTTACCACTCACCTTAGTCTCGTCTGCAAACTTAGACACATCGCACTTGGTCCCCAACTCCAAATCATCTATGTAAATTGTGGACAATTGTGGGCCCAACACAGATCCCTGAGGGACACCACTAGCTACTGATTGCCAACCAGAGGAACACCCATTAATCCCCACTCTTTGCTTTCTATTAATTAACCAATCCTTTATCCATGCTTTACTACTTTACCCTTACTACTTTACCCTTAATGCCATGCATCTTTATCTTATGCAGCAACCTTTTGTGTGGCACCTTGTCAAAGGCTTTCTGGAAATCCAGATATGCCACATCCATTGGCTCCCCATTATCTACTGCACTGGTAATGTCCTCAAAAAATTCCACTAAATTAGTTAGGCACGACCTGCCCTTTATGAACCCATGCTGCGTCTGCCCAATGGGACAATTTCTATCCAGATGCCTCGCTATTTCTTCCTTGATGATAGATTCCAGCATCTTCCCTACTACCAAAGTTAAGCTCACTGGCCTATAATTACCCGCTTTCTGCTGACTTCCTTTTTAAACAGTGGTATCACGTTTGCCAATTTCCAATCCTCCGGGACCACCCCAGAGTCTAGTGAATTTTGGTAAATTATCACTAGTGTATCTGCAATTTCCCTAGCCATCTCTTTTAGCACTCTGGGATGCATTCCAGGAGGCCAGGAGACTTGTCTACCTTTAGCCCCATTAGCTTGCCCATGACTACCTCCTGAGTGATAACAATCATCTCACAGTCCTCACCTGTCAAGCCTCATTTCTATCAGTCACTGGCATGTTATTTGTGTCTTCCACTGTGAAGACCGACCCAAAAAACCTGTTCAGCCATTTCCTAATTTCCCATTATTAAAACTCCCTTCTCATCCTCTAAAGGACCAATATTTACCTTAGCCACTAATTTTTGTTTTACATATTTGTCGAAACTTTTACTATCTGTTTTTATATTCTGAGCAAGTTTACTCTCATAATCTATCTTACTCTTCTTTATAGCTTTTTTAGTAGCTTTCTGTTGCCCCCTAAAGATTTCCCAGTCCTCTAGTCTCCCACCAATCTTTGCCACTTTGTATGCTTTTTCCTTCAATTTGATACTCTCCCTTATTTCCTTAGATATCCACGGTCGATTTTCCCTCTTTCTTCTGTCCTTCCTTTTTGTTGGTATAAACCTTTGCTGAGCACTGTGAAAATTTGCTTGGAAGGTTCTCCACTGTTCCTCAACTATTCCACCATAAAGTCTTTGCTCCCAATTTTGTTTAATTCTCTTTTCTTCCATGTACTGAATGATCTGTTGAGCTGCTTGCAGAAAAATACTTTTCACTGTACCTCGGTACACATGACAATAAACAAATCCAGTCTACCTTAGCTAGTTCTTCTCTCATCCCATTGTAATCTCCTTTGTTTAAACACAAAACACTAGAATTTGATTTTACTTTCTCACCCTCCATCTGTATTTTAAATTCCACCATATTGTGATCGCTCCTTCCGAGAGGATCCCTAACTATGAGATCATGAATCAATCCTGTCTCATTGCACAGGACAAGATCTAGGACCACTTGCTCCCTCGTAGGTTCCATTACATACTGTTCTAGGAAACTATCGCGGATACATTCTATAAACTCCTCCTCAAGGTTGCCTTGACCGACTTGGTTAAACCAATCAACATGTAGATTAAAATCCCTCATGATAACTGCTGTACCATTTCTACATGCATCAGTTATTTCTTTGTTTATTGCCTACCCCACCATAATGTTACTATTTGGTGGCCGATAGACTACTTCTATCAGTGACTTTTTCGCCTCTATTCCTGATTTCCACCCAAATGGATTCAACCTTTTCATCCATAGCACCGATGTTATCCCTTACTATTGCCCGGATGTCATCCTTAAATAACAGAGCTACACCACCTCCCTTACCATCCACTCTGTCCTTCCGAATAGTTTGATACCCTCAGATATTTAACTCCCAGGCATGACCATCCTTTAACCATGTTTCAGTAATGGCCACTAAATCATAGTCATTTACGATGATTTGCGCCATCAACTCATTTACTTTATTCCGAATACTACGAGCATTCAGGTAAAGTACACTAATGTTGGTTTTTTTACCTCTGTTTTGAATCTTAACATCTCCAGTTTTATTCCTTTTAGTATTACTGGGCCTATTCACTGTGCTCCCCTCAGTCACTGTACCTTGTACTGTCGCCCTTATGGATTTTTGACTATGTCTTCTCTGCCTTACACTTTTCCCCTTACTTCCTTTTGCTTCTGTCCCTGTTTTACTACCTTCCAACTTCCTGCATCGGTTCCCATCCCCGCCACATTAGTTTAAACCCTCCCCAACAGCTCTAGCAAACCCCCCCCCCCCCCCCCAAGGACATCGGTTCCAGTCCTGCCCAGGTGCAGACCGTCCAGTTTGTACTGGTCCCACCTCCCCCAGAACCGGTCCCAATGCCCCAGGAATTTGAATCCCTCCCTCTTGCACCATCTCTCGAGCCACGCATTCATCCTATCTATCCTGACATTCCTACTCTGACTAGCTCGTGGCACTGGTAGCAATCCTGAGATTACTACTTTTGAGGTCTAACTTTTTAGTTTAACTCCTAACTCCCTGAATTCAGCTTGTAGGACCTCATCCCGTTTTTTACCTATATCGTTGGTGCCTATGTGCACCACGACAGTTTCCCCCCCAGAATGTCCTGCAGCCGCTCCGAGACATCCTTGACCCTTGCACCAGGGAGGCAACATACCATCCTGGAGTCTCGATTGCGTCCACAGAACCGCCTGTCTATTCCCCTTACGATCGAGTCCCCTATCACTATAGCCCTGCCATTTTTCTTCCTGCCCTGCTGTGCAGCAGAGCCAGCCACGGTGCCATGAACCTGGCTGCTGCTGCCTTCCCCTGGTGAGCCATCTCCCTCAACAGTATCCAAAGCGGTATATCTGTTTTGCAGGGAGATGACCGCAGGGGACACCTGCACTGCCTTCCTACTCTTGCTCTGTCTTTTGGTCACCCATTTTCTATCTCCCTCAGTAACTTTCACCTGCGGTGTGACCAACTCGCTAAACGTGCTATCCACGACCTCCTCAGCATCGCGGATGCTCCAAAGTGAGTCCATCCGCAGCTCCAGAGCCGTCAAGCGGTCTAACAAGAGCTGCAACTGAACACACTTCTTGCACGTGAAGGAGCCAGGGTCAGTGGACGTGTCCCTGAGCTCCCACATCGCACACGAGGAGCATGACACGGGTCTGGGATCTCCTGCCATGTCTTAAACCTTTGGTTAACTTATACAACTACAATTCCAAAAAAAAAAGAAAAAAATAATTATACCAATGAAAAGAAAAAGAAAAAAGAAAAACTACTTACCAGCCACTTACCAGGGATAAAAAGCACCTCCTGCCACCCCCCCCCCCCCCCCCCCAGCTTTGAATTCCCACCTCGCTTCAAATTCCCAAACTCACTCTAAGCTGCGTCTCACTCTGGCTGTGACTTCTCTGGCTCACTCTCTTCATTGGAAAGGGGCAATTGCAGACTCCCCATGGGTGGGCTTTGGGTAGATGATCATTATATTCCTAATTTTGAGCATCTGGAAAGGCACTGCTTGATTAGGGATAGTCAGCACGGATTTGTGAGGGGTAGGTCGTGCCTCACAAGTCTTATTGAATTCTTTGAGGAGGTGACCAAGCATGTGGATGAAGGTAAAGCAGTGGATGTAGTGTACATAGATTTTAGTAAGGCATTTGATAAGGTTCCCCATTGCAGGCTTGTGCAGAAAGTAAGGAGGCATGGGATAGTAGGAAATTTGGCCAGTTGGATAACAAACTGACTAACCGATAGAAGGCAGAGAGTGGTGGTGGATGGCAAATATTCAGCCTGGAGCCCAGTTATCAGTGGCGTACCGCAGGGATCAGTTCTGGGTCCTCTGCTGTTTGTGATTTTCATTAACGACTTGGATGAGGGAGTTGAAGGGTGGGTCAGTAAATTTGCAGATGATACGAAGATTGTTGGAGTTGTGGATAGTGAGGAGGGCTGTTGTCGGCTTCAAAGAGACATAGATAGGATGCAGAGCTGGGCTGAGAAGTGGCAGATGGAGTTTAACCCTGACAAGTGTGAGGTTGTCTATTTTGGAAGGACAAATATGAATGCGGAATACAGGGTTAACGGTAGGGTTCTTGGCAATGTGGAGGAGCAGAGAGATCTTGGGGTCTATGTTCATAGATCTTTGAAAGTTGCCACTCAAGTGGATAGAGCTGTGAAGAAGGCCTATGGTGTGCTAGCCTTCATTAGCAGAGGGATTGAATTTAAGAGCCGTGAGGTGATGATGCAGCTGTACAAAACCTTGGTCAGGCCACATTTGGAGTACTGTGTGCAGTTCTGGTCGCCTCACTTTAGGAAGGATGTGGAAGCTTTGGAAAAGGTGCAAAGGAGATTTACCAGGATGTTGCCTGGAATGGAGAGTAGGTCATACGAGGAAAGGTTGAGGGTGCTAGGCCTTTTCTCATTAGAACGGAGAACGATGAGGGACGACTTGATAGAGGTTTATAAGATGATTAAGGGAATAGATAGAGTAGACAGTCAGAGACTTTTTCCCCGGGTGGAACACACCATTACAAGGGGACATAAATTTAAGATAAATGGTGGAAGATATAGAGGGGATGTCAGAGGTAGATTCTTTACCCAGAGAGTAGTGGGGGCATGGAATGCACTGCCTGTGGAAGTAGTTGAGTCGGAAACGTTAGAGACGTTCAAGCGGCTATTGGATAGGTACATGAATTAGGGTAGAATAATGGAGTGTAGGTTAACTTCTTAAGGGCAGCACGGTAGCATTGTGGATAGCACAATTGCTTCACAGCTCCAGGGTCCCAGGTTCAATTCCCGGCTTGGGTCACTGTCTGTGTGGAGTCTGCACGTCCTCCACGTGTCTATGTGGGTTTCCTCCGGGTGCTCCGGTTTCCTCCCACAGTCCAAAGATGTGCAGGTTGGGTGGATTGGCCATGAAAAATTGTCCAAAATTCTATGATTAACCTAGGACAAACGTTTGGCGCAACATCGTGGGCCGAAGGGCCTTTTCTGTGCTGTATTTCTCTATCTATCTCTTATGGGGGTCCCAGCCCAAGCTGGAGACTTTAAAAAGTCAGTATTCGGCCACCTTGCCAACGGTCCATCCTGCCTTGCCAATTTTGACCAACTGTTCAGCACATTCTCACACCTGACGGGGGTCTCTGCGAAACAGGGGCTGGATTTACGTATCGGGCCATCCTGACCAAGCCCATCATCTCGCCCACACTCGCCATATTCTGAAGATGCAAGGTACGTGTTTCCCGAGTCTCGAGGCAGTGTTGGGGGAGCCCAGATGCCCTGCCAGCAGAGCGCTAACTCAAACACACCCATTCGTACTCATATAAAAAAACAAAAGAGCTATGACAAATAAATTAATCACCTCAAGTGGTTCATCAGTTGAAAAAAACAAAATCGATTTGGTAACCACATCAAACAGGCTAATCCTTTCTGAACTTTGTGACGCAGTTGAACTATGTACAGAGCCAAGCATTCATAATGGGCTCAGCCGCCAAAAGAAAGCATTACAGTTCGAAACTATGGAGTCAATTGAAACGAAATAACAGGCCGTTCTTTTTTTCTAAGCCATAGTAGCCAACATGTCATTAAAAACAGCCTGGGATCAGCTGACTTGTTTTTCTCGATGCCGAGACCGCAGACCAGTTTATTTCACCAAATGTGAAACATGGTACACATCGAAATCACTTTCAGACCATGATGTTAAAATTCCCAAACACTGACTGGGATTCTCCGAGCCCCCATGCCCAAATCGCGTTCGGCGCGGGGGATGGGAGAATGTGGTTTCAGACCCGCGATCGGCTCCAACGCCGGGACGCGATTCTCCGTGGACCGCGCATGAGCGGTTGACGGGGCGCCAGTTGGGGGCTGTTGAAAGAGACCCTGGCGGCGATTCTCCGCAGCCGACCGGCCGAATTCCCGCCACGTTCCGCCAGCGTGGTTCCAACTTGGTTCCACCAGGCGCGAACTCGGAGTCGTGGCTGCGCTGGCCGTCCTGGTGAAGGGGCGGGTGGTTCAGACTCCGCGGGGGGGCCTCCACGAGGGCCAGGCCCGGGAATGGGGGCTACCGATAGGCAGGCGCACGCTATCCTGGGGGGAGGCCTATCTTCTCCCGCGTCTCCCACTGTGTGGCTCTGCCATGTTGCGCGGGGGCCGGCACGAAAACGGCCGCCGTGTGCATGCACGGATCCGTGGCCAGAAGTGCAGGGCCCCGTATCGGCTGCAGGAGCTGCATGGAGCACGTTGGAGCCCTGCTATCCCTCTTGAAATCGGAGAATCACTCCGGACTTTTTGAAAAAAGTCTGGAGTAATTCGCGCCCGTTTTCCGACGGTCGTGGGGACATAGCCCCATTTTCGGAGAATCCCGGCCAGTACTGTTTCCTTCCCTTTTCAATGCACAATAGCATTTTTCCCATGGGAAAAGTACTCTAATGCATCTCCAAACTTCGAGAATGTTGATCAATTTAATGGTCAATGAGGGTCTGCAGGACACAGCCCTGTGATGAAACATTGTAGTAAATACACATCTCATTTAGAATACAGAATCTAACAATGACATTTGAGGTTGTAGAAAGATTCAACACCTGTCTGTCAGAATGTTCCCAAATCCTTGGCAGATTCAACCCCTAAGGTTTACAAATTCTCAAACGAGGTATGTTTTCAAAAGCCTTCCTGACCTGATAAAAATTCTGGGGGACAGGAGGAATAACTTTCCTCTTTGTGGAGTCTGCACGTTCTCCCCTGTGGGTTTCATCCGGGTGCTCCGGTTTCCTCCCACAGTCCAAAGGTGCGCAGGTTAGATGGATCGGCCGTGATAAAATTGTCCAAATGTTGGGTGGGAATACGGGGCCCGAGCGGGTATTGGGCTCTTTCGGAGGATCGGCGTAGACTCGATGGGCCGAGTGGCCTCCTTCTGCACTGTAGGGATTCTATTCTTTGATCTTGACTGTCAATGGTGACCCCAACATCACAGGGCATTCATGCAGGGGTCACGACCCCAACGAACTCCAAACCTCTTCCCACCCGTGGGAAGCTGGCGTGGGCTGTGTTTCCGAGGGTCAGTTGCGGTCTCACGGACTCATTCTCCTTGGCCACGCTGACACCCAGTCCCAACGTTTTGCCACACAGAAATCCAGGCCCTTGTCTTCACCGTCGCCGGGCTCCCTTATCCATGGGAGCTAGAAACAGGCCGACTCTCAAATCCAGGACTAAATTATGTGAGAAACACTCAGTGCTGCCACCTGCTGGGAGCTGGGACCCTCATGCGGTAGGTCGGAGTGTCTCCGGGGGAGGGGGTACGCATTGTCAGATGAAAGGTTAGTTGGGGGGGGGGGGGGGGTATCAAGACCAGAGTCTGTGCTGTGTGTGTGCCCAGAGGGTAACGGGGAAGATAACAGTGGTGGTAAGAACGAAGAGGTTCTGAGTTGGGTTGTGTGTTTGGACTGTCCTGTGAAGGGTGGGGGGGCTGTGGGGGTGGGCTGTGGGGCAGTTGGGGGGAGGGGGGGAAGGATGGGCTGTTGCGTAGGTTTTGCGAGGATATGAGGAGATTAGTCCAACGTGCGAGGCGAGAGGAAGGAGAACTCCTGCCGAATGGGGAAGTTGGTGAAATAGAGGAAGTGTTCACAGAGCTGAGGTTATGATACAATTGAGGGAACGAATGCAATTGTTTGCGATAATTTTGGAAACTTGGCGGGTGAGTGTGACCGTGGGGAGGTTCGGTCCGGCTGGGGGCAGGGGCTGGAGCGCTGGGTGACAGTCCAGTGACCCCGCCCTCCACCGGCTTCTGAGGCAGAGTCCCAAAGTTGCCCATCCCACTGAGAGAAACATTCTCCTCGTCTCGAACGACCTCCAACAGTGTTCACCCATAAGAGGAAACATCCTTTCCACATCCACCTTGTCAAGGCCAGTCAGAATCTTACATACTTCAATCAAGTCACCCGTCACTCTTCGAAACTCCAGTGGAAACAAGCCTGGTCTTTCCAATCTATCCTCAGAAGACAACTCGCTCCTTCCCAATATTAATCTACTAAATCTCCTCTGAACCACCTCGAACGCATTTACATCCTTCTTTAAATAAGGAGACCAAAACTGCGACTCAATATTCAATATGCAGTTTCGCCAATTCCCTGTAGAACTAAACAAAAAAGAACAAAGAACAAAGAAAAGTACAGCACAGGAACAGGCCCTTCGGCCCTCCAGGCCTGTGCCGATCATGATGCCCTAATTTTAAAAAGCCTCCTGCCCTGACTCAGTCCGTATCCCTCTATTTCCTCCCTATTCATGTATCCATCCAGATGCCTCTTAAATGTGGCTAACGTGCTGCTCCCACTACATCCTCTGGCAGCGCGTTCCAGGCACCCACCACCCTCTGTGTGAAAAACTAACCCCGCACATCTCCCTTAAACTTTCCCCTCTCACCTTGAATCTGTGCCCCCTGTGTAATTGCCATTTCCACCCTGGGAAAAAGCCTCTGACTATCCATCCTGTCTGTGCCTCTCATAGTTTTGTAGACCTCAGTCAGGTCTCCCCTCAGCCTCCGTCTTTCCAGTGAAAACAATCCGAGTTTATTCAACCTCTCCTCATAGCCAACACCCTCGGGACCAGGCAACATCCTGGTGAACCTTCTTTACACTCTCTCCAAAGCTTCCACGTCCTCCTGATAATGTGGTGACCAGAACTGCACACAATACTCCAAATGCGGCCTAACCAAGGTTTTATACAGCTGCAAACATGGGGCGGAATTCTCCGACCCCTCCCCCAGCAGAGGGCAGCAGAGCAGAGCTTCTGATTGGCTGTTCCGGGTAGATTTGCATACGTGCAGTACGGTCAGCGTAAGTTGAAGGTGGTTTGTGAAGGGGCTGTTCTCAAGTGACAGCTTTACCCGAAACACTACTTACGTAGTGTCTCCCACCCATCCTCCTCCTCTAACCAAAAAAATACTTCTGTCCGTCGGATTGCTAAACTAACAAGTTTTTTTTTTTAGTTTTCAGTAGTTGGGAAGTTAGTTCAGTGGGAATGGAGGCTAGGGCAGTTGAATGTTCCTCCTGCAGAATGTGGGAGGAAAGGGTCACCTCAAGTGTCCCTGCTGACTACATCTGCGGGAAGTGCACCCAACTCCAGCTCCTCGAGAACCGCGTTAGGGACCTGGAGCTGGAGCTGGATGAACTTCGGATCATTCGGGAGGTGGAGGGGGTTATTGAGAGGTGTTATAGGGAGGTAGTCACACCTCAGGTAAAAGAAGAAGGTAGATGGGTTACCGTCATGGGAGGGAGAGGGAACCGGCAGGCAGTGCAGGGATCCCCTGTGGTCGTTCCCCTCTATAACAAGTATACCGTTTTGGATACTGTTGCGGGGGACGACTTACCAGGGGTAAGCAATGGGGCACAGGTCTCTGGCACAGAGTCTGTCCCTGTTGCTCAGAAGGGAAGGGAGAAGAGGAACAGAGCACGTCATTGGGGACTCCATAGTTAGAGGAACAGACAGGAGGTTCTGTGGAAACAAAAGAGACTCACGGTTGGTGTGTTGCCTCCCAGGTGCTCGGGTTCGTGATGTCTCTGATCGTGTTTTTGGGATCCTTAAGGGGGAGGGGGAGCAGCCCCAAGTCGTGGTCCACATAGGTACCAACGACATAGGTAGGAAGAGAGATGGGGATTTGAGACAGAAATTCAGGGAGCTTGGGTGGAAGCTGAGAGCTAGAACAAACAGAGTTGTTATCTCTGGGTTGTTACCCGTGCCACGTGCTAGCGGAGTGAGAAATAAGGAGAGAGAGAGGAGTTGAACACGTGGCTACAGGGATGGTGCAGGAGGGAGGGTTTTGGTTTCCTGGATAATTGGGGCTCATTCTGGGGTAGGTGGGACCTCTACAAACAGGATGGTCTTCACCTGAACCAGAGGGGTACCAATATCCTGGGGGGGAGATTTGCTAGTGCTCTTCGGGGGGGTTTAAACTAATTCAGCAGGGGGATGGGAACCTAAATTGTAGTCCCAGTGTACAGGATGTTGAGAGTAGTGAGGTCAGGGATAGGGTTAAAAGTTCGAAAGAGGGCACCAGCAAGCAAGACGCTGGATTGAAGTGTGTCTACTTCAACGCCAGGAGCATCCGGAATAAGGTGGGTGAGCTTGCAGCATGGGTTGGTACCTGGGATCTCGATGTTGTGGATGATTTCGGAGACACGGGTAGAGCAGGGACAGGAATGGTTGTTGCAGGTTCCAGGATTTAGATGTTTCTGTAAGAACAGAGAAGATGGTAAAAGGGGGGGTGTGGCATTGTTAATCAAGGAAAGTATTACGGCGGCAGAAAGGACGTTTGAGGACTCGTCTACTGAGGTAGTTTGGGCCGAGGTTAGGAACAGGAGAGGAGAGGTCACCCTGTTGGGAGTTGTCTATAGACCTCCGAATAGTTCCAGAGATGTAGAGGAAAGGATTGCAAAGATGATTCTCGACAGGAGCGAGAGTAACAGGGTAGTTGTTATGGGGGACTTTAACTTTCCAAATATTGACTGGAAATACTATAGTTCGAGTACTATAGATGGGTCAGATTTTGTGCAGTGTGTGCAGGAGGGTTTTCTGACACAGTATGTAGACAGGCCAACAAGGGGCGAGGCCACATTGGATTTGGTACTGGGTAATGAACCCGGCCAGGTGCTAGATTTAGATGTAGGTGAGCACTTTGGTGATAGTGATCACAACTCGGTTATGTTTACTTTAGCGATGGGCAGGGATAGGTATATACCTCAAGGCAAGAATTATAGCTGGGGGAAAGGCAATTATGATGCTATTCGGCAAGATTTAGGATGTATAGGATGGGGAAGGAAACTGCAGGGGATGAGTACAATCAAAATGTGGAGCTTTTTCAAGGAACAGCTACTGCGTGTCCTTGATAAGTATGTACCTGTCAGGCAGGGAGGAAGTTGTCGAGCAAGGGAACCGTGGTTTACTAAGGAAGTTGAAGCATTTGTCAAGAGGAAGAAGAAGGCTTATGTTAGGATGAGACATGAAGGCTCAGTTAGGGCACTTGAGAGTTATAAGTTAGCCAGGAAGGACCTAAAGGGAGAGTTAAGAAGAGCGAGGAGAGGACACGAAAAGTCGTTGGCGGATAGGATCAAGGAAAAAGGCTTTCTATAGGTATATCAGGAACAAAAGAATGACTAGAGTAAGATTAGGGCCAATCAGGGAGAGTAGTGGAAAGTTGTGTGTGGAATCAGAGGAGATAGGGGAAGCGTTAAATGGATATTTTTCGTCAGTGTTTACACTGGAGAAAGACAATGTTGTCAAGGAGAATACTCAGGTTCAGTCGACCAGGCTAGATAGAATTGAGGTTCACAAGGAGGAGATGTTAGCAATTTTGGAAAGTGTAAAAATAGATGTCACCTGGGCCAGATGGGATTTATCCTAGGATTCTCTGGGAAGCCAGGGAGGAGATTGCAGAGCCTTTGTCCTTGATCTTTATGTCGTCTTTGTCGACAGGAATAGTGCCGGAAGACTGGAGGATAGCAAATGTTGTCCCCTTGTTTAAGAAGGGGAGTAGAGACAACCCTGGTAATTATAGACCTGTGAGCCTTACTTCGGTTGTGGGTAAAATGTTGGAAAAGGTTATAAGAGATAGGGTTTATAATCATCTTGAAAAGAACAAGTTGATTAGCGATACTCAACACGGTTTTGTGAAGGATAGGTCATGTCTCACAAACCTTATTGAGTTTTTTGAGAAGGTGACCAAACAGTTGGATGAGGGTTAAGCGGCTGATGTGGTGTATATGGATTTCAGTAAGGCGTTTGATAAGGTTCCCCACGGTAGGCTTTTGCAGAAAATAAGGAAGTATGGGATTGAAGGTGATTTAGCGGTTTGGATCAGTAATTGGCTAGCTGAAAGAAGACAGAGGGTGGTGGTTGATGGCAAATGTTCAACCTGGAGTTCAGTTACTAGTGGTGTACCGCAAGGATCTGTTTTGGGGCCACTGCTGCTTGTCATTTTTATAAATGACCTGGAAGAGGGTGTAGAAGGATGGGTTAGTAAATTTGCAGATGACACGAAGGTCGGTGGAGTTGTGGATAGTGCTGAAGGATGTTATGGGATACAGAGGGACATAGATAAGCTGCAGAGCTGGGCTGAGAGGTAGCAGATGGAGTTTAATGCAGAAAAGTGTGAGGTGGTTCACTTTGGAAGGAGTAACAGGAATGCAGAGTACTGGGCTAATGGCAAGATTCTTGGTAGTGTAGATGAACAGAGAGATCTCGGCATCCAGGTACATAAATCCCTGAAAGTTGCCACCCAGGTTAATAGGGCTGTTAAGAAGGCATATGGTATGCTAGCCTTTATCAGTAGGGGGATTGAGTTTCGGAGCCACGAGGTCATGCTGCAGCTGTACATAACTCTGGTGCGGCCGCACCTGGAGTACTGCATGCAGTTCTGGTCACCATATTATAGGAAGGATGTGGAAGCTTTGGAAAGGGTTCAGAGGAGATTTACTAGGATGTTGCCTGGTATGGAGGTCTGATGAGGAAAGGCTCAGGGACTTGAGGTTGTTTTCGTTAGAGAGGAGAAGGCTGAGATGTGACTTAATAGAGACATATAAGATAGTCAGAGGGTTAGATAGGGTGGACAGTGAGAGTCTCTTTCCTCGGATGGTGATGACCAACACGAGGGGACATAGCTTTAAATTGAGGGGTGGTAGATATAGGACAGATATCAGAGGCAGTTTCTTTACTCAGAGAGTAGTAGGTGTGTGGAACGCCCTGCCTGCAACAGTAGTAGACTCGCCAACTTTAAGGGCATTTAAGTGGTTACTGGATAGACATATGGATGAAAATGGAATAGTGTAGGTCAGATAGGCTTCAGATGGTTTCACAGGTCTCGCGAACATCGAGGGCCGAAGGGCCCGTACTGCGCTGGAATGTTCTATGGTCTAGGGTCGTGGAATTGCCCGGGGCCGGCGTAAATCCCGCCCCCGCCATGGCCGGAATTCTCCACCACCTGGGAATCGGCGGGGGCGGGAATCGCACCACACCGCGGCGATTCTCCGGCCCGCGATGGGCCGAAGTCCCGCCGCTGTCAGTTCTCTCCCGCCGACGTGGGTTAAACCACCTCTGGTGCCGGCGGGAGCAGGTGGCGCGAGCGGGCCCCAGGGTCCTGGGGGTGGGGGGCGCGGGGCGATCGGACCCTGGGGGGTGCCCCCACGGTGGCCTGGCCCGCGATCGGGGCCCACCGATCGGCGGGTGGGCCTGTGCCAAGGGGGCACTCATTTTCTTCTGCTGCCTCCACGGCCTCCACCATGGCGGAGGCGGAAGAGAACCCCCCCACCACGCATGGTGCCGGGATGATATCAGCGGCCGCTGACGCTCCAGCGCATGCGCGGCCTCACGCTGGCCGGCGAAGGCCTTTCGGCCAGCCGTAGTGCCGGCTTGCGGGGCGGAAAGCCCATTCACGGCGGCCAGCGGGGCGCCAACCCCTCCGGCGCGGGCCCAGCCCCTAAAGGTGCTGAGAATTCCGAACCTTTGGGGAGGCCCGATGCTGGAGTGGTTGGCGCCACTCCGGTACGCCGGGACCCCCCGCCCCACCAGGTAGGGGAGAATACCACCCATGGTTTCCCAACTCCTGTACACAATGCCCCGGCTGATGAAGGCAATTAAACTCTGGTTAGGTGCTGGGTTAGCTCACTGAGCTAAATCGCTGGCTTTGAAAGCAGGCCAGCAGCACGGTTCGATTCCCGTACCAGCCTCCCCGGACAGGCGCCGGAATGTGGCGAGTAGGGGCTTTTCACAGTAACTTCATTGAAGCCTACTCGTGACAATAAGCGATTTTCATTTTCATTTCATTTCCATCTGCCATTTGTGTGCCCAAGTCTATACCCTGTTGGATCCTCTGATAATCCTCGGCATTATCAGCAACTTCCCCAATCTTTGTGTCATCCGCAAATTTACCTCCCCCATTTTCCTCCAGATCATTTAAATATACTACAAACAACAGAGGTCCCTGCGGAACATCACTGAAGTGGAACATCCTTACTTTTAGGTTGAAATGAAATTGCCACTTTAGGCAGCCGATTCCAGACTCTGCATTGTTGTGTTTGATGTTTCCGAAGTAGGTTAGAATCACAGATAATCCCGTCCACGCAGCCCGCTGGGCTGGTCACAGCAAAGCTTCTTTTTTCATCACAATGTGTATTTTCCAACTCAGAATGTATTTATAACTATTTCAGCTTTGACTGCCAAAGTCGCACAAATCTCGGAGACATTTATTACCCACGAGTCAAGGTAAAGCCACCACAGTCCCAGATGACCAAAGGCTGCTTTTCCCTTTGAGTGGGTGGGGGGGGGGGGGGGGAGGGAAGCTGACTGGTGGTGGTTTAACCTGAGGGTCACCACACCTCAGGCGAGGGGTGAGGTTGAGAAGGCGGGGCCTTCATGATTAACCTCAGCCGGTACGGGAATCGAACCCACGCTGCTGGCCTCGCTCGGCATCACAAACCAGCCGTCCAGCCAACTGAGCTAAACGAGAACAAAATAATAAAAATACAACATCAAACATTTGACCCTCATGCAGCCATTCACTCCCCCACACACACACAAACTCACACACAGACTGACACACACACACAGACTGACACACACACACACACACTCACACACAGACTGACACACACACACAGACTGACACACACACACACGCAGACTCACTCACACACACACTCGCACATACACGCACTCGCACACACATACTCACACACACAGACATGCTCACTCACACACAAACACACTGGTACACATATACACTGACACACACTCACACTCACACACACACATACACGCTCACACACACTCACACACACTCACACACGCACTCGCACACACATACTCACACACACAGACATGCTCACTCACACACAAACACACTGGTACACATATACACTGACACACACTCACACTCACACACACACACATACACGCTCACACACACTCACACACACTCACACACGCACTCACACACACATACTCACACGCACTCACACACACTCACACACACACATACACGCTCACACACACTCACACACACTCACACACGCACTCGCACACACATACTCACACACACAGACATGCTCACTCACACACAAACACACTGGTACACATATACACTGACACACACTCACACTCACACACACACACATACACGCTCACACACACTCACACACACTCACACACGCACTCACACACACACACACACGCACTCACACACACATACTCACACATACTCACACACTCACATACACTCACACACACACATGCACACACACACCCACATCCACATCCACCCCCTATCCAGACCCACACACAAACTGACATACACACCCATCCACAACCACACACACTCTCACACAAACCCACACACACACCCATCCACACAAATACTCATACACACAGACACACATGCACCCACACTCACTCAACTTGTTTAAATCACCTCAAAGCCTCTTAAAATCCTCCTCGCCACATTCACATTCACACCAAGTTGTGTATGATCAGCAAACTTGGAAATATTATGTTTGGATCCCTCGTCCAAATCATTGGGGTATATTGTGAACAGCTGGGCCCCAAACGCCGATCCCTGTGGGACCCCTCTCGTCACCGTCTGTCAGTTCAATAAAGTCCCATTTATTGCAGTCAGATGTAGAGGATGTTGCGATTATTATGGGATCTCGATCCACAGCTCGGTTTCTGGTCGAGTTGGTTTCTGGAACTTGGAACTCTCTATTCCGAAGAAGAGGGAGAGAGAGCAGCCGTCAGCCTGTTTCATAAGAACATAAGAACATAAGAACTAGGAGCAGGAGTCGGCCATCTGGCCCCTCGAGCCTGCTCTGCCATTCAATTAGATCATGGCTGATCTTTTGTGGACTCAGCTCCACTTTCCGGCCCGAACACCATAACCCTTAATCCCTTTATTCTTCAAAAAACTATCTATCTTTATCTTAAAAACATGTAATGAAGGAGCCTCAACTGCTTCACTGGGCAAGGAATTCCATAGATTCACAACCCTTTGAGTGAAGAAGTTCCTCCTAAACTCAGTCCTAAATCTACTTCCCCTTATTTTGAGGCTATGCCCCCTAGTTCTGCTTTCACCCGCCAGTGGAAACAACCTGCCCGCATCTATCCTATCTATTCCCTTCATAATTTTAAATGTTTCTATAAGATCCCCCCTCATCCTTCTAAATTCCAACGAGTACAGTCCCAGTCTACTCAACCTCTCCTCGTAATCCAACCCCTTCAGATCTGGGATTAACCTAGTGAACCTCCTCTGCACACCCTCCAGCGCCAGTACGTCCTTTCTCAGGTAAGGAGACCAAAACTGCTGAAGACTTCCTTGGCACCACCTGTGTCATTTCCAATCTCTCTCAAGTGATTGGGCAGCATTGTGTTGGACTGCTTCACCCATTGTGCATTTCATAGGGATTTTGGGTGTGTCTCTTTGTGGCAGCCATTATTTAAATATCCAGCGCTTTGTATTGCTAATGCTTCTTCCTTAGAGCACAAGTTTCAATGGGTCTCCGAATGTTAGGAAATGTCTCTCTCTTCACACTCCCCTAAGGGTGTTTGCTTTGTGTCTCACCTTTGTCTATCTATAGCCTTTTATTTTTAAGAAGCATGCTCTGTCTCAGTTCCAACGTTTCTCCCTCTATCCCAGTCTCTCTCTCTTTCCCCCCTCCAGTCTTTCCCTCTCTGTACCAGACTCTTTCTCATTCCCAGTCTCGCTCTGTCCCCCGCTATCTCACTCTCTCTCCCCCAACTCTCTCTCTCTCCCAGTCTGGCTTCTCTCTCTCTCAAAGAAAGAACAAAACACAAAGAAAAGTACAGCACAGGAACAGGCCCTTCGGCCCTCCAAGCCTGTGCCGACCACGCTGACCATGAAGCTAAAATCTTCCACACTTCCGGGGGCCGTATCCCTCTATTCCCATCCTATTCATGTATTTGTCAAGATGCCCCTTAAACGTCACTATCGTCCCTGCTTCCACCACCTCCTCCGGCAGCGAGTTCCAGGCACCCACTACCCTCTGTGTAAAAAAACTTCCCTCACACATCTCCTCTAAACCTTGCCCCTCGCACCTTAAACCTATGCCCCCTAGTAATTGACCCCTCTACCCTGGGGAAAATCTTGTGACTATCCACTCTGTCCATGCACCTCATAATTCTGTAGACCTCTATCAGGTCGTCTCAACCTCCACCATTGCCATCTCTCTGCCCAATTCTCCAACCGATCTATTTCCTGCTGTATCCTTTGCCAGTCCTGATCACTATGGTCCATTCCACCAAACAGTTCAGGAATAAAATGGAAAACAAACTATAACTCACGATATGCATCTGTTTTTTTATTAACATTGCAAGAAATATAAAATATAATATATATCAAGTTTCTACATTCATCACACCTCCCCCCTTAAAAAAAATTAACCAGCAATATGAAAAGATGGCTCCATTCTCAAAAGCCTTTTCAACTTTAAACACTTCAGTGGGTGGCACCTCAGTTAGCACTGCTGTTCCACCACGCCAGGGACCCGGGTTTGATTACAGCTTCGGGTGACTGTGTGGAGTCTGCACGTTCTCCCCATGTCTGCGTGGGTTTCCTCCGGGTGCTCCCAGTTTCCTCCCACAGTCCAAATATTAGAATTAGAACAGTACAGCACAGAACAGGCCCTTCGGCCCTCGATGTTGTGCCGAGCCATGATCACCCTACTCAAACCCACGTATCCACCCTATACCAGTAACCCAACAACCCCCATTAACCTTATTTTTTAGGACACTAAGGGCAATTTATCATAGCCAATCCACCTCACCCGCACATCTTTGGACTGTGGGAGGAAACCGGAGCACCCGGAGGAAACCCACGCACACACGGGGAGGACGTGCAGACTCCACACAGACAGTGACCCAGCCGGGAATCGAACCTGGGACCCTGGAGCTGTGAAGTATTTATGCTAACCACTATGCTACCGTGCTGTGTTGGTGGGGTTATGGGCATAGGGGAGGGGCATGGGTAGGGTGTTAGTTCAGAGGTCATTGCAAGCTTGATGGGCCAAATGCCCTCCTTCTGCACTGTCGGGATTCTATCACTAAACACTACTATTTCACTATAGGATACATATCTCGTGATATTTATGCATGCAAATTTAAACATCAGTACAGTCCATTTCAGTCTTTCTTTCCCAACTTTGAAAGTCTTCTTCCATCTCAAAGTCGTGATAAAGTATCTGTAATCACGTTTTCTCTTCCTACTTCAAGTATGATTTTCAAGTTAAAGGTTGTAGCATTTATCCTGTCTCAACCTTGTTACCACATCATCTGGAAACACCCCAAGATAGGCTTCTTGCAACACCTCAGTTGTTTGACTTTCCACTGGATTTTCAACCACAGTAAGCATCACCTCCACTTGCCAAGTGTGATCCAGCTGTATCATCACCCAGGATAAATTGTACCCCGGAAAAAGGGCACTTCACCACTTTCCACCGGGCTCTCTAACTTTACCTTACATAATGGAACACTACTCACTTCACCATTAATCCCACATATTACCACCTTTTCTGGCAGTACTCCTTCTGAACTACATATCTCCAGGTTCGATTCCTGGCTGGGTCACTGTCTGTGCGGAGTTTGCACGTCCTCCCCGTGTGTGCGTGGGTTTCCTCCGGGTGCTCCGGTTTCCTCCCACAGTCCAAAGATGTGCGGGTTAGGTGGATTGGCCATACTAAATTGCCCGTAGTGTCCTAAAAAGTAAGGTTAAGGGGGGGTTGTTGGGTTACGGGTATAGGGTGGATACGTGGGTTTGAGTAGGGTGATCATTGCTCGGCACAACATCGAGGGCCGAAGGGCCTGTTCTGTGCTGTACTGTTCTATGTTCTATCTCCTTATCTCTCACCATTAAAGACTGATTTGCTCCTGTATCATTTGAGATCTTAACCTCCTTACCTACCTCAGCTTGTACACAACCTTACCCTCACAAAAATCTTTTTCAAAAGTTCTGACCTTTTATCAACAATCAACCAACCTCTGAACAGGTTGCACACTCTCCAGCTGCAAAGGTGGTTTATTTTGCCACTTTTAATAAACCCGACTGGCTTGCCCTGTTTTCAAGAGTCGATCTTCCCAGTACTTAAGCCACCATCACTGCGACTTTGTGTGTCCAACCTTATTACAATGACAGTACATAGGTTTTATCATCTCTCTTCCACCCCATAAGTTTCCTTTTGAACCCGAGGCAAACTCTCCTTAAAATCTCCAGCTAGACCTCCTTTGCCTTTAACACCTGTAGATTTCTCCTTTCCCCAGTTGCTATCCTTCACAGATTGAAACTGATGTCCCTAAATCAAACCTTGATTTATGAACTGATTCAAAATCATCTGCCATTTTTTGCTGCCTGTCTAACAGTTTTAACATTTTGCTCTTCCACATGAGTTCTCACTACTGCAGGAGTGAACCTTTAATAACCTCCATCATAAGCATTTCACTAAGAGTGTCATACACAGAGTCACTTTTTTTAGGGGCAGCACGGTAGCATTAGAACATAGAACATAGAACAGTACAGCACAGAACAGGCCCTTCGGCCCTCAATGTTGTGCCGAGCTATGATCACCCTACTCAAACCCACGTATCCACCCTATACCTGTAACCCAACAACCCCCCCCTTAACCTTACTTTTATTAGGACACTACGGGCAATTTAGCATGGCCAATCCACCTAACCCGCACATCTTTGGACTGTGGGAGGAAACCGGAGCACCCGGAGGAAACCCACGCACACAGGGGGAGGACGTGCAGACTCCATTGTGGATAGCACAATCGCTTCACAGCTCCAGGGTCCCAGGTTCGATTCCGGATTGGGTCACTGTCTGTGCGGAGTCTGCACATCCTCCCCGTGTGTGTGTGGGTTTCCTCCGGGTACTCCGGTTTCCTCCCACAGTCCAAAGATGTGCAGGGTTAGGTGGATTGGCCATGCTAAATTGCCCTTAGTGTCCAAAATTGCCCTTAGTGTTGGGTGGGGTTACTGGGTTATGGGGATAGGGTGGAGGTGTTGACCTTGGGTAGGGTGCTCTTTCCAGGAGCCGGTGCAGACTCGATGGGCCGAATGGCCTCCTTCTGCACTGTAGAAGTCATAGAAGTTTACAGCATGAAACAGGCCCTTCGGCCCAGCTTGTCCATTGGGTTTATTTTTAATGCTCTTATCCAACTATCAAAATTAATTTGTTGGATTCTTTCAAATTCTATACACATCTGAGCTGGTTCTTTCCTTACATTTCTGTCTGTAGGCTTCTAGAACTAATTCATATGCACTGAAGGTGGATTTCCTCACCCCATTGTAATGCCTAGATACCTCCTCTGATAATGATAACACTTCACTTGCTTTTCCTACTAAATTTAGAACATAGAACATAGAACAGTACAGCACAGAACAGAAATTTAATTGAATCAACAATAACCACATGGTTTTTGGCCAATTCAATTGTTTAGCTACATTCTCAAATGAGATAAAAAAAGGCTTCCACATCTTTCTCATCAAACCTTTGCAGTGCTTGATTATATTTCAACACATCCCCACTAGGCATTTGACTCGAAGGGGTTAGTCCTTCCTTTGGAATTTTCTCAACATCTGCATTTAACATGCAATCTTTAAAGATCAAATTCTCTCAGCCTTTCCCACTTTCTCTCCTTCGGTTCTGTTTTACAAAGTCCGCAGTCGTGTCGCTTTTTTTTTGCTGTAAGCCTTACATTCATTTTAGACACCGCTTATCTTGTTTATAGAGCCACAGGGTGTGAGCTAACCAAAAAAGCAATGCCGTTCTGGGCAGGATTAGTGGGGTTGCTCCTGCCGCTTTTAGCACCGAGAACGACCTCACTATCTAACAGCAGTTTGTCGTCTTTTCATGCTCCAGTGGTGACTGCACTCCGAGGTTGCGCTCAGCAGAATTTGCTTAATGAACATAAGAACATAAGAACTAGGAGCAGGAGTAGGCCATCTGGCCCCTCGAGCCTGCTCCGCCATTCAATGAGATCATGGCTGATCTTTTGTGGACTCAGCTCCACTTTCCGGCCCGAACACCATAACCCTTAATCCCTTTATTCTTCAAAAAACTATCTATCATTACCTTAAAAACATGTAATGAAGGAGCCTCAACTGCTTCACTGGGCAAGGAATTCCATAGATTCACAACCCTTTGGGTGAAGAAGTTCCTCCTAAACTCAGTTCTAAATCTACTTCCCCTTATTTTGAGGCTATGCCCCCTAGTTCTGCTGTCACCCGCCAGTGGAAACAACCTGCCCGCATCTATCCTATCTATTCCCTTCATAATTTTAAATGTTTCTATAAGATCCCCCCTCATCCTTCTAAATTCCAACGAGTACAGTCCCAGTCTACTCAACCTCTCCTCATAATCCAACCCCTTCAGCTCTGGGATTAACCTAGTGAATCTCCTCTGCACACCCTCCAGCGCCAGTACGTCCTTTCTCAAGTAAGGAGACCAAAACTGAACACAATACTCCAGGTGTGGCCGCACTAACACCTTATACAATTGCAACATAACCTCCCTAGTCTTAAACTCCATCCCTCTAGCAATGAAGGACAAAATTCCATTTGCCTTCTTAATCACCTGTTGCACTTGTAAACCAACCTTCTGTGACTCATGCACTAGCACACCCAAGTCTCTCTGAACAGCGGCATGCTTTAATATTTTATCGTTTAAATAATAATCCCGTTTGCTGTTATTCCTACCAAAATGGATAACCTCACATTTGTCAACATTGTATTCCATCTGCCAGACCCGAGCCCATTCACTTAACCTATCCAAATCCCTCTGCAGACTTCCAGTATCCTCTGCACTTTTTGCTTTACCACTCATCTTAGTGTCATCTGCAAACTTGGACACATTGCCCTTGGTCCCCAACTCCAAATCATCAATGTAAATTGTGAACAATTGTGGGCCCAACACGGATCCCTGAGGGACACCACTAGCTACTGATTGCCAACCAGAGAAACACCCATTTATCCCAACTCTTTGCTTTCTATTAATTAACCAATCCTCTATCCATGCTACTACTTTACCCTTAATGCCATGCATCTTTATCTTATGCAGCAACCTTTTGTGTGGCACCTTGTCAAAGGCTTTCTGGAAATCCAGATATACCACATCCATCGGCTCCCCGTTATCTACTGCACTGGTAATGTCCTCAAAAAATTCCACTAAATTAGTTAGACATGACCTGCCTTTAATGAACCCATGCTGCGTCTGCCCAATGGGACAATTTCTATCCAGATGCCTCGCAATTTCTTCCTTGATGATAGATTCCAGCATCTTCCCTATTACCGAAGTTAAACTCACTGGCCTATAATTTCCTGCTTTCTGCCTACCTCCTTTTTTAAACAGTGGCGTCACGTTTGCTAATTTCCAATCCACCGGGACCACCCCAGAGTCTAGTGAATTTCGGTAAATTATCACTAGTGCATCTGCAATTTCCCTAGCCATCTCTTTTAGCACTCTGGGATGCATTCCATCAGGGCCAGGAGACTTGTCTACCTTTAGCCCCATTAGCTTGCCCATCACTCCCTCCTTAGTGATAACAATCCTCTCAAGGTCCTCACCTGTCATAGCCTCATTTCTATCAGTCGCTGGCATGTTATTTGTGTCTTCCACTGTGAAGACCGACCCAAAAAACCTGTTCAGTTCCTCAGCCATTTCCTCATTTCCCATTATTAAAACTCCCTTCTCATCCTCTAAAGGACCAATATTTACCTTAGCCTCTTTTTTGTCTTATATATTTGTAAAAACTTTTACTGTCTGTTTTTATATTCTGAGCAAGTTTACTCTCATACTCTATCTTACTCTTCTTTATAGCTTTTTTAGTAGCTTTCTGTTGCCCCCTAAAGATTTCCCAGTCCTCTAATCTCCCAGCAATCTTTGCCACTTTATATGCTTTTTCCTTCAATTTGATACTCTCCCTTATTTCCTTAGATATCCACGGTCGATTTTCCCTCTTTCTTCCGTCCTTCCTTTTTGTTGGTATAAACCTTTGCTGAGCACTGTGAAAAATCGCTTGGAAGGTTCTCCACTGTTCCTCAACCGTTCCACCATAAAGTCTTAGCTCCCAGTCTACCTTAGCTAGTTCTTCTCTCATCCCCTTGTAATCTCCTTTGTTTAAACACAAAACACTAGTATTTGATTTTACTTTCTCACCCTCCATCTGTATTTTAAATTCCACCATATTGTGATCGCTCCTTCCGAGAGGATCCCTAACTATGAGATCATGAATCAATCCTGTCTCATTACACAGGACAAGATCTAGGACCGCTTGTTCCCTCGTAGGTTCCATTACATACTGTTCTAGGAAACTATCGCGGATACATTCTATAAACTCCTCCTCACGGTTGCCTTGACCGACCTGGTTAAACCAATCGACATGTAGATTAAAATCCCCCATGATAACTGCTGTACCATTTCTACATGCATCAGTTATTTCTTTGTTTATTGCCTGCCCCACCATATCGTTACTATTTGGTGGCCGATAGACTACTCCTATCAGTGACTTTTTCGCCTTACTATTCCTGATTTCCACCCAAATGGATTCAACCTTATCCTCCATAGCACCGATGTCATCCCTTACTATTGCCCGGATGTCATCCTTAAATAACAGAGCAACACCACCTCCCTTACCATCCACTCTGTCCTTCCGAATAGTTTGATACCCTCGGATATTTAACTCCCAGTCGTGACCATCCTTTAACCATGTTTCAGTAATGGCCACTAAATCATAGTCATTTACGATGATTTGTGCCACCAACTCATTTACTTTATTCCGAATACTACGAGCATTCAGGTAAAGTACACTTATGTTGGTTTTTTTACCTCTGTTTTGAATCTTAACATCTCCAGTTTTATTCCTTTTGTTATTACTGGGCCTATTCACTGTGCTCCCCTTAGTCACTGTACCTTGTACTGTCGCCCTTATGGATTTCTGACTATGTCTTCTCTGCCTTGCACTTTTCCCCTTACTTCCTTTTGTTTCTGTCCCTGTTTTACTACCTTCCAACTTCCAGCATTGGTTCCCATCCCCCTGCCACATTAGTTTAAACCCTCCCCAACAGCTCTAGCAAACACCTCCCCTAGGACATCGGTTCCAGTCCTGCCCAAGTGCAGACCGTCCGGTTTGTACTGGTCCCACCTCCCCCAGAACCGGTCCCAATGCCCCAGGAATTTGAATCCCTCCCTCTTGCACCATCTCTCGAGCCACGCATTCATCCTATCTATCCTGACATTCCTACTCTGACTAGCTCGTGGCACTGGTAGCAATCCTGAGATTACTACCTTTGAGGTCCTACTTTTTAGTTTAACTCCTAACTCCCTGAATTCCGCTTGTAGGACCTCATCCCGTTTTTTACCTATATCGTTGGTGCCTATGTGCACCACGACAGCTGGATGTTCACCCTCCCCCCCCCAGAATGTCCTGCAGCCGCTCCGAGACATCCTTGACCCTTGCACCAGGGAGGCAACATACCATCCTGGAGTCTCGATTGCGTCCACAGAACCGCCTGTCTATTCCCCTTACGATCGAGTCCCCTATCACTATAGCCCTGCCATTTTTCTTCCTGCCCTGCTGTGCAGCAGAGCCAGCCACGGTGCCATGAACCTGGCTGCTGCTGCCTTCCCCTGGTGAGCCATCTCCCTCAACAGTATCCAAAGCGGTATATGTTTTGCAGGGAGATGACCGCAGGGGACACCTGCACTGCCTTCCTACTCTTGCTCTTTCTTTTGGTCACCCATTTTCTATCTCCCTCAGTAACCTTCACCTGCGGTGTGACCAACTCGCTAAACATGCTATCCACGACCTCCTCAGCATCGCGGATGCTCCAAAGTGAGTCCATCCGCAACTCCAGAGCCGTCAAGCGGTCTAACAAGAGTTGCAACTGAACACACTTCTTGCACGTGAAGGAGCCAGGGACAGTGGACGTGTCCCTGAGCTCCCACATCGCACACGAGGAGCATGACACGGGTCTGGGATCTCCTGCCATGTCTTAAACCCTTGGTAAACTTAAACAACTACAATTTCAAAATAAAAATAAATAAATTCGACAATGAAAAGAAAAAGAGAGAAAAAAAAAGAAAAAGAGAGACTACTTACCAGTCACTTACCAGGGTTAAAAAGCACCTCCTCACACTCTGCACCGAATTACCTCACTGCACCAAATTACCAAGTTTAAATCTCTCACTCTGTATGAGTCTCACTCCAGATGAGTCTCCTGGAAAAGCGCTAGCTTACTGTGTGCGCTCTCTGTCTGTCTTTTATACAGACCTCAGCTTAATGGGCGGAGCTATTCAGTAGCGGCTGGGATCGGGACACAATTTTTAAATGACACCCTGATTTTTCGGCCCTCCAAGCAACTCACAGACCCCCTCCCCCTCCTTCCCCAACGCACCAACTCACAGACCTCCACCCCTCCTTCCCCAACGCACCAACTCACAGACCCCCTCCCCCCTCCTTCCCGAACGCACCAACTCACAGACCTCCACCCCTCCTTCCCCAACACACCAACTCACCAGGACCCCCAGCACCCCACCACATACACCCCCGGGCCTGATCTCTGCCTGGCAGGCTGGCAGTGCCCTTGCCAGACTGGCAGTTCCACCGTGGCACCCTGGCAGTGCCTGGCTGTTCAAAACAAACAATACGGGTGCCAGCACTGATCCCTGTGGTACGCCCCCAGTTACTCAAACATCCGTCTACCACGGTAGCCTGGTGGTTAGCATAAATGCTTCACAGCTCCAGGGTCCCAGGTTCAGTTCCCGGCTTGGTCACTGTCTGTGCGGAGTCTGCACGTCCTCCCCATGTGTGCGTGGATTTCCTCCGGGTGCTCCGGTTTCCTCCCACAGTCCAAAGATGTGCAGGTTAGGTGGATTGGCCATGCTAAATTGCCCGTAGCGTCCTAAAAGTAAGGTTAAGGAGGGGGGGTTGTTGGGTTACGGGTATAGGGTGGATACGTGGGTTTGAGTAGGGTGATCATTGCTCAGCACAACATCGAGGGCCGAAGGGCCTGTTCTGTGCTGTACTGTTCTATGTTCTAACCTCTGTGTCCTGTTACTAAACCAGCTTCGGATCCATCTCGTAATGTTTCCTTGAATTCCATGTGCTTGAACCTTTTCAATCAGTCTCCCTTGTGGGACCATGTCAACGGTTTTGCTAAAATCCATATAAACTACATCAACTACACTACCCTCATCCATCTTTATGGAGAAGATGAGCGGAGCCATGGCGGGGTGATGGGTGGATGGTTGATGTGGTGGTGTGTGGTAGGTTTAGACCAGTCCTCACTTGGATTGAGGATGGCCCCCACTTAGAGCTGATTTTACCAGGTTTTCATTTTGCTTTTTTTGTTAGTTTGAACATTGAGACTCCGTGCTTATCTGCTTCGAAGGCCTGAATGCCTCCCGGAGAGGATTGGGTTCTCCCTGACTCGTCCTACGGATTGACATTTTTACAGATATTAGAGGAGGGGGAAATGAGTGGTGACGCACACCAGGGAGGGGTTGGTTAATCCTTGTTTGCATTGTTGAACAAAGAACAATACAGCACAGGAACAGGCCCTTCGGCCCTCCAAGCCTATGCTGGTCATGATTGGCCAAAACCCTCAGCCCTTCCTTGTGCCGTATCCCTCTTTACCCATCCTATCCATGTATTTGTCAAGGTGCCTTTTGAACGCCGTTAATGTATCTGTTTCCACAGCCTCCCCTGGCAACGTGTTCCAGGCACTCACCACCCTCTGTGTAAAAAAACCTGCCTCGTACATCTCCTCTACACTTTGCCCCACGGACCTTAAACCTATGCCCCCTGGTGACTGACCCCTCCACCCTGGGAAAGAGTGCCTGCCCTTCCACTCTATCCATGCCCCTCATAATCTTGTAGACCTGATGGTCGTCCCTCAACCTCCGTCGTTCGAATGAAAACGATGAAGCGAGAGTCTGTACGTTGGGCCTCCACACTGTTGGAGCCCTTCTTTGGTTTGGGGGTAGACGTGATGGGGGATTTGGGCACCTTCCTCCAAGTGATCTTATCTAGTGGTTTCTGCTCCCTCAATGTGGTTGGGTCTTCCATGGGGAGGCAGTGGTTTGGTCACTATTGAGGCAGCACTGCTCTGTTCCCTAGCATCCTATTTACAATGGCATACGGTACTGGCTTCCAGCTAACATAGAACATAGAACATAGAACGATACAGCGCAGTACAGGCCCTTCGGCCCTCGATGTTGCACCGACATGGAAAAAAACTAAAGGCCATCTAACCTACACTATGCCCTTATCACCCATATGCTTATCCAATAAATTTTTAAATGCCCTCAATGTTGGCGAGTTCACTACTGTTGCAGGTAGAGCATTCCACGGCCTCACCACTCTTTGCGTAAAAAACCCACCTCTGACCTCTGTCCTATATCTATTACCCCTCAATTTAAGGCTATGTCCCCTCGTGCTAGCCACCTCCATCCACGGGAGAAGGCTCTCGCTGTCCACCCTATCTAACCCTCTGATCATTTTGTATGCCTCTATTAAGTCACCTCTTAACCTTCTTCTCTCTAACGAAAACAACCTCAAATCCATCAGCCTTTCCTCATAAGATTTTCCCTCCATACCAGGCAACATCCTGGTAAATCTCCTCTGCACCCGTTCCAAAGCTTCCACGTCCTTCCTATAATGAGGCGACCAGAACTGTACGCAATACTCCAAATGCGGCCGTACTAGAGTTTTGTACAACTGCAACATGACCTCATGGCTCCGGAACTCAATCCCTCTACCAATAAAGGCCAACACACCATAGGCCTTCTTCACAACCCTATCAACCTGGGTGGCAACTTTCAGGGATCTATGTACATGGACACCGAGATCCCTCTGCTCATCCACACTACCAAGAATTTTACCATTAGCCAAATATTCCGCATTCCTGTTATTCTTTCCAAAGTGAATCACCTCAGACTTCTCCACATTAAACTCCATTTGCCACCTCTCAGCCCAGCTCTGCAGCTTATCTATGTCCCTCTGTAACCTGCAACATCCTTCCGCACTGTCTACAACTCCACCGACTTTAGTGTCGTCTGCAAATTTACTCACCCATCCTTCTGCGCCCTCCTCTAGGTCATTTATAAAAATGACAAACAGCAACGGCCCCAGAACAGATCCTTGTGGTACGCCACTCGTAACTGAACTCCATTCTGAACATTTGCCATCAACTACCACTCTCTGTCTTCTTTCAACTAGCCAATTTCTGATCCACATCTCTAAATCACCCTCAATCCCCAGCCTCCGTATTTTCTGCAATAGCCAACCGTGGGGAACCTTATCAAACGCTTTACTGAAATCCATATACACCACATCAACTGCTCTACCCTCGTCTACCTGTTCAGTCACCTTCTCAAAGAACTCGATAAGGTTTGTGAGGCATGACCTACCCTTCACAAAACCATGCTGACTATCCCTAATCATATTATTCCTATCTAGATGATTATAAATCGTATCTTTTATAATCCTCTCCAAGACCTTACCCACCACAGACGTTAGGCTCACCGGCCTATAGTTACCGGGGTTATCTCTACTCCCCTTCTTGAACAAAGGGACCACATTTGCTATCCTCCAGTCCTCTGGCACTATTCCTGTAGCCAATGATGACCTAAAAATCAAAGCCAAAGGCTCAGCAATCTCTTCCCTGGCTTCCCAGAGAATCCTAGGATAAATCCCATCCGGCCCCGGGGACTTATCTATTTTCACCTTATCCAGAATTGCCAACACTTCTTCCCTACGCACCTCAATGCCATCTATTCTAATAGCCTGGGTCTCAGCATTCTCCTCCACAACATTCCCGGGTTAATTCGGGTGTTCCTTCCTTGGTGGGGGGGGGGGGGGGGGGGGGGGGAGAGAGAGGGGGGGGGTGTCGGTTTCTTCTCCACCTGGCTGAGCAGCGTGCTGTTATAAACAATGTTTTGGTCCAGTGGGTTATGGGGAGTTCCTGGGGGGGAAGGAATCGGCCCCCCTCCCAAAATGCCCAATTATTGGGTTGGTTGACGATTCGCCCTCTCTGGGGTCTCTTCAGTTGACGGTGGGGTTAGTGCGCCGCCCTGGTTGGGTGAGGTGCAGGCCCGGCTGGGTGGTAGGTCTGGTGTGCGGTGGGGGTCCTGGCAGTACTGACTGACCCCAGTGTCAGAGTGTGTGGACTAGGTCAGATCCCGTACTCTGGTTGGTGTCCTGTTGCCCCCTTATATTGGGGAGTCCCTTCTTGAAGATCCTTATTGGGGACGTCCTGACAGGCTGGGTTTTTCTTTTGATGTGTTCGAATATCCTTGGTTGACAGGCTCCTCTGTACACGATGGGCCTGGGGTCCTGTACCACGGTTCATATCTTGTTAACCCCCCTTATGGTTGGGACGTTCTCTTGTCTGAACGAGTAGATTTTGGTCTTCGTCCCCAATGGGTGGTGAATGTGCTTCAGAAGACTATGGGTTCGTGGCTGGGTTCTGATCCTCTCTCCTGTGACCTTCTGTGACCTTCTGCTCCTGTTAGTTCTCCCTCTTTGTTTTATCCTGTCTTGATCGCGTTGTTGGGAAGCATTGACGGCCTTTTCCAACATTCGGGAAAATGTCACCCGTTGTCTTCAACTGAACGCTCTGTTCCCGAGCTCCTGACTCCCATTTTTCTCGATCTCTGGCCACTTTGAATCAGATTGTTCACAACCTCCACATCCCGAGGTTTGTTCCTGACCCATGTGTCCTGCCCATCATCGCCTCTGTGATATCGTCTGTCACTCACTCCGTTCTACAAACCTCTGGGATCCCCCTGTGCGTCTCAAGCTCTGACCCCGCCTCCCTCCCAATTTTTATCATTGCAGCATTGGATATCCCTTGGATATCCGGATTCAGGAATTCTCTCACTAAACCTTCCTCCAATCCAACTGACCATTAAAAACGACCTAATTGAACAACATTTGCCCACTTAGAATCATAGAATCATAGAATCTACAGTGTAGAAGGAGGCCATTCAGCCCATCCAGTCTGCACCGGCCCTTGGAAAGAACACCCTACCCAAGCCCACACCTCCACCCTATCCCCGTAACCCAGTAACCCCACCTAACCTTTTGAAAATGAAAAATGAAAATCGCTTATTGTCACGAGTAGGCTTCAATGAAGTTACTGTGAAAAGCCCCTAGTCGCCACATTCCGGCGCCTGTCCGGGGAGGCTGGTACGGGAACTTTTTGGACACTAAGGGCAATTTATCATGGCCAATCCACCTAGCCTGCACATCTTTGGGCTGTGGGAGGAAACCGGAGCACCCGGAGGAAACCCACGCAGACACGGGGGGAACGTGCAGACTCCGCACAGACAGTGACCCAAGCCGGGAATTGAACCTGGGACCCTGGAGCTGTGAAGCAACAGTGCTATCCACTGTGCTACCGTGCTGCCCCATTGTTCTAATATTTCCTGATGTGGCCCGAGATCAAATAGCTTCAGCTGGCCTTGAGTAATTTTAATATTTATGAGGAACTTTACCGATCCAGGTTATTGTTACACTGAACAATATTATTGCAGTGAAACTACTTTGAATTATTTCAGTTCCTGTCACAAGATCCATTTTCAAACTTCCTTTTCCCCGGTTAATTTGATTTTACGTTCCCACCCCCTGCCTACCCCTCACCAATGGTTCGCCCCCTGTGCCACCTTTCCCAATAAGAGTGTCGATGTCCACCTCCCCGTGATGTTCCATTACCATCTTCCACTCTCCCACCATCAACATTCTGGCAGTGGGGGGTGCTGCCGAGTTAAGTGGCAGATCACGGGTCCAGCGGTGCCAGTTGGGAGTGGGATGTTGGTCCTGGTCCCCCAGAGGATAGCTCATCAAGTGGGACCCTTCACGCCCATTAGACATACCTGAGAGGGCCTCAGTTCAACATCTCTGGCACGAGAGGGAAGCTTCAACAAATGCAGCCTGTGGTGGTATGGATATGAGCACTGCCATTGGTGCAGAGCACTGGCTTCCCATTGGCTCTGGCTGGTCATGCGCCTCTCGTCCGATTGGTTGGGACTGGTCATGTGACTGCTCTCCAATTGGTCGAGAGGCAAGTAGGCCCCGCCTCTGAGGCGGGGTATGAGTACGCAGAGTTCCCGGCAGTCGGTCATTCTCTGTAGTCGACCACCGGGCTAACAACTAGCTGCCAGTTCGGATCCTAAATGTGTCTTGAGTCGAATTGATGGTACGTCACTGCCTCAGCCTCGATGATGGGGGTTTCATCCTGGAGTGGGAGCTGAACCCACAACCTACCCCTGACAGTAAAAACAAAAGCTCTCCAAGGAGTGACAATATGTCCAAGCGATTGGAAATAGCTGACCAGTGATGTGCCTGACTCCCAAGGTGTGAGCTGTCTGAACACTAATGACACAGGGTTTAACTCCACAGCCAGCTGCAAAGGATTAAAATCCATGTGTGTATCAATAACGCAAAACTCACCATCACCCTCAATATATAGAAATGGCCTGGATGAGGGAACCAAATGAGACATTTCCAATTTCGCTGAAGACACAAAACCGGGCGGAATTGTGAGGAGGAGGCAAAGAGATTTCAGGGTGATTCTGGTTCGTGGAGCGGGTGGGCGGACACAAGACAGATGCAGTGAGGGTAAAGTTGCCACAGTCTCAGGTGACCAGAGGCTGCTTTCCCCTTTGAGGGGGGGGGGGGGGGGGAGCTGACTGGTGGGGGTTTAACCTGAGGGTCACCACACCTCAGGCGAGGGGCGAGGTTAAGAATAGTAAGAAGTCTTACAACACCAGGTTAAAGTCCAACAGGTTTGTTTCAAACACGAGCTTTCGGAGCACGGCTCCTTCTTCAGGTGAATGGAAAGGCTTGTTCCAGAAATGTTTATATAGACACAGTCAGAGATGCCCCGGAATGCGAGCACCTGCAGGCAATCAAATCATCAAAGATGCAGAGAGAGAGGTAACTCCAGGTTAAAGAGGTGTGAATTGTCCCAAGCCAGTTCAGTCGGTAGGCCTCTGCAAGTCCAGGCTTGTTGGTGGGGGCCGAATGTAATGCGACATGAATCCCAGATCCCGGTTGAGTCCGCATTCATGCGTGCGGAACTTAGCTATAAGTTTTTGCTCAGCAATTTTGCGTTGTCGCGTCTCCTGAAGGCCTCCTTGTAGAATGCTGACCCGGAGATCAGAGGCTGAATGTCCTTGACTGCTGAAGTGTTCCCCAACTGGAAGGGAACAGTCCTGCCTGTTGATAGTCGCACGATGCCCGTTTATTCGTTGTCGCAGTGTCTGCATGGTCTCGCCAATGTACCACGCTTCGGGACATCCTTTCCTGCAGCGTATGAGGTAGACTACATTGGTCGAGTCGCACGAGTATGCGCCGCGTACCTGGTGGGTGGTGTTTCCACGTGTAATGGTGGTGTCCATGTCGATGATCTGGCATGTCTTGCAAAGATTACCCTGGCAGGGTTTTGTGGTGTTGTGGTTGCTGTTCTGAAGGCTGGGTAATTTGCTGCAAACAATGGTTTGTTTGAGGTTGCGCGGTTGTTTGAAGGCCAGTAGTGGGGGTGTGGGGATGACCTTGGCAAGATGTCCATCCTCGCTGATGATGTGTTGGAGGCTGCGAAGAAGATGTCGTAGTTTCTCAGCCCCAGGAAAGTACTGGACGACGAAGGGTACTCTGTCAGTGGTGTCCCGTGTTTGTCTTCTGAGGAGGTCGGTGCGGTTTTTTTGCTGTGGCGCGGTGGAACTGTCGATCAATGAGTCGAGCGCCATATCCCGTTCGTACGAGGGCATCTTTCAGCATCTGTAGGTGTCTGTTGCGTTCCTCCTTGTCTGAGCAGATCCTGTGTATACGGAGGGCTTGTCCATAGGGGATGGCTTCTTTAATGTGTTTCGGGTGAAAGCTGGAGAAGTGGAGCATCGTGAGATTATCTGTGGGCTTGCGGTAAAGCGAGGTGCTGAGGTGACCGTCCTTGATGGAGACGAGTGTGTCCAAGAATGGAACTGAATTTGGAGAATAGTCCATGGTGAGTTTGATGGTGGGATGGAACTTATTGATGTCATCGTGTAGTCGTTTCAGTGATGTCTCGCCGTGGGTCCAAAGGAAAAAAATGTCATCGATGTATCTGGTGTATAGCATCGGTTGAAAGTCCTGTGTGGTGAGGAAGTCCTGTTCAAACTTGTGCATGAAGATGTTGGCATATTGAGGTGCAAATTTGGTCCCCATGGCTGTTCCGTGCGTCTGGATGAAGAATTTGTTGTCGAAGGTGAAGACGTTGTGGTCTAGAATGAAACGGATGAGTTGCAGAATTGCGTGTGGAGATTGGCAGTTGTCGGTGTTGAGGACTGAGGCTGTTGCAGCAATGCCGTCGTCATGGGGGATGCTGGTGTAGAGTGCCGAGACATCCATTGTGACGAGGAATGTTCCTGGTTCAACTGGTCCATGGGGGTTCTGGAACAAGCCTTTCCATTCACCTGAAGAAGGAGCCGTGCTCCGAAAGCTCGTGTTTGAAACAAACCTGTTGGACTTTAACCTGGTGTTGTAAGACTTCTTACTGTGCTCACCCCAGTCCAACGCCGGCATCTCCACATCGAGGTTAAGAATAACCTCAGCCGGTCCGGGAATCGAACCCACGGCTGCTGCTGGCCTCGCTCTGCAATACAACTGAGCCTCATTGTTCATTTAGATACAAGGACGCCACACTCGCCCGTCGCCCGGGTCTCGCCAGCCGTACTGTCCACACAATACGTGGCTGGGGATATGGCAGGATGGCATCCTCCCACTCGGGTACCTCGGCTCTGCCAGCCTGTCACACTGGCTGTGCCACCCTTGCACTGGCAGGGTGCCCAGATGTCAGATGGGCACCACCAGGGGATGGCTCGCGGTGGGACCCTTCCCAAGTAGGTGGGGGTGAGGGGGGGGGGGGGTGGTGGGAGAACCCGACAGGGAGCCCTGTAATAGGTCGGCCAATCACAGGGGCCGTAGTATTGGGGGAACCGCCCATTCCAGGAACGGACACATGGAGCTTCAAGGTTCCAATCCTGATCACTGCCCCTGTCTGCACAGCTTCCAGGCCGGGGTCTCTGTAATGGCGGGAGGGTCTGTATGGGATGGGCGGGGCGGGGGTTCCTTTAGGCAGGGGGTCCCTGTGGAGGGTCTGCCTATTACAGGGGTCCCTGTGGGGAGGGTGGGGTGCGGGGGGGGGGGGGGTGCACTCTGGTAGAGGGGGTGGGCAGGTAGTGTGGGGGGGGGGGGTCCCTCGGTTAGGCTGGGAAGGTCTCTGCCAGCGTGGCCGTGATGCGGTCGGCCTCACGCTGGGCCAAGGGGGTGACTCCCTGGGTGAGCTGCCCCCTTGCCCCCCCCCCGGGAGGTTCATCGCGCTGGTGGAAACCACAGTGATTCCCCACCGCGGACGCAGGGACATCACTGGGGCTGGAGCACAGAACACCGGGCCCGCTCAATGGATGCAAGTGGGTCATTATCCCTCACTTGCATTAATTTACACCCCCCCTCCGGCGCGTGGCGTCGATCCGGCTGCCAGCCGGTCTCCTGAGCATCGCCATCGGGTCAGTGCCCAGCATCGATCCCGATTGTGCCCCAAGACTGATTCTCCGTCCCATTGAGGAACATGATCCGGGTATCCCGGGACAGGGAATCCCGGAATCTGGGAAGGATGTTCTTGCTGCGGAGGGAGTGCAGCGAAGGCTGAATCCTGGGATGGGGGGGACTGAGTAACGAGGAGAGATTGAATCGGTTAGGATTGCGTTCACTGGAGTTCAGAAGAATGAGGGGGGATCTCATAGAAACCGAGAAAATTCTAACAGGAGTGGGCAGGGAAGGTGCAGGAAGGATGTTCCCGATGGTGGGGGGGGTCCAGAACCAGGGGTCACAGTCTGAGGATACGGAGTAGACCATTTAGGGCAGAGATGCGGAGAGATTTCTTCACCCAGAGAGTGGTCGGCCTGTGGAATTCGTTACCATAGTTGAGGCCAAAATGTTGTCAGCTGGGATCTCCCATCCCTGAGATTGAGTGTACACTAAACACACTTCGCTCCCCCCCACACACCACCCCATCCAACAAGATGGCAGCAAGATACCAGGTCCAGCGGTTCGCCAACGGGGAGCTGGAGACCCTGCTGGGTGCGGTGGAGGAGATGTGGGTGACTCTGTACCCCGGGGTGAGAAGGAGGCTGTCAGCCGCTACCGTTCACAAGGCCTGGATGGCAAGTGGCAGAGGCGGGCAGCGCCGTGGGCAACACCGTCCGAACTGGCCAGCAGTGCCAGAACAAACTGCACGACCTCTTCAGCGAGGCCTCCATTCCTGATACATCATAGAACATAGAAGAGTACAGCATAGAACAGGCCCTTCGGCCCTCGATGTTGTGCTGAGCAATAATCACCCTACTCAAACCCACGTATCCATCATGTGGGGATCAATCTCGGCGTAACGTTAGGGTCTGTAAGGCCAGAAAATTAGACACCAGTTAAGGGGCTGGTTTAGCTCACCAGGCTAAATCGCTGGCTTTTAAAGCAGACCAAGCAGGCCAGCAGCACGATTCCCGTACCAGCCTCCCTGGACAGGTGCCGGAATGTGGCGACTAGGGGCTTTTCACAGTAACTTCATTGAAGCCTACTCGTGACAATAAGCGATTTTCAAGGGCGTGGGGCACAGTTTAGTGATAGGGGCTCAGGCACAAACCTGTATTTGCGTTGTCACATTAAACGCCTGTGCACAATGTTACACCCTGCCTCGGTGCTCTGTCAGAGGGGTGGGCTGGTCTGGGGTGGCTGCGGTGGGGGGGAGGAATGAGGGGGGGATTGGCAATTCCCCACCCATTGGGGGTGGGCTTGGCTCAGGGATCACAGTTCAGCCAGCCGCTCAGCGCTCCGGTGTCGTCCCCCCTCCCCCAACCGGCAGAGAATCGCGGAGGCCCCAGAGAATACCCGCTAATGTTGTGCAAACGGTATTTACTGCCCACGCGGAGTAGAACGCGCACGGCGCCGCTGTCGAGGCGCTGGAGAATTGCTCCTGTTTTCTATGTATACGTCTTGCTCCGGGTGAGTCTGTTGACTGGTTTCTTGTGGAGCCATATTGTAGTGATGCTGCTGCAGTTCAACAGCTAAGCTGTCTGCTGTCTCTTTCCGTTTCCAGAACTCTACCACCACCATCACGATCCCCATTACACCAACTCCATCAAATGCTCCGGTAAGGAAACTTATTTCACTCGATTCTCATTGTGTCCTGGTCCACGTATTGTCTCTTCACACGAACCAGAAAGATTCTTTAATGGAGTAAAGCCATTTCTAACCTGCACATTTTCCCTTTAAACCTTCAGAATTCTACTGAAAACCCAACTGCAGGGAAGGTAAGGAGGGGGCAGGGTCTACCTGCCTGTTGGTCAATCACAGGGGCAGAGACTGACCCAGTCTCACTAATTTGGGCCCTGTTGGAAAGGCACAAGGAGAATTTTCCCCAGCCATCCAACGTCATGTTTCACAGGTAGTGTGATCCGAACCCACCTTCCCACCCAGCCGGCTGCCTTGGCTGCTGGTGCAAAGGAGGGAAAGTCATGGAGTCCTAGAGGCCTACAGCACGGTAGCATGGTGGTTAGCATAAATGCTTCACAGCTCCAGGGTCCCAGGTTCGATTCCCGGCTGGGTCACTGTCTGTGCGGAGTCTGCACGTCCTCCCCGTGTCTGCGTGGGTTTCCTCCGGGTGCTCCGGTTTCCTCCCACAGTCCAAAGATGTGCGGGTTAGGTGGATTGGCCATGCTAAATTGCCCGTAGTGTCCTAAAAAGTAAGGTTAGGGGGGGGGGGGGGTTTGTTGGGTTGCGGGTATGGGGTGGATACGTGGGTTTGAGTAGGGTGATCATGGCTCGGCACAACATAGAGGGCCGAAGGGCCTGTTCTGTGCTGTACTGTTCTATGTTCTATGTTCTATGAAAGGCCCTTCACCCCATCGCCCCTGCGCTGGTCAAAAACAACCACGATGTTATAACCTGCCTGCTTACCATTGGCTGGGGACTAGTGGCAATCCCACAATCCTGTGGGAGTATGAGCTTCCCCAATGGGGGGGGGGGGGGGCGGAGGAATAATTAGCAGACTCCCCGCATAAATAGAGCTGGCCAGTTTGGAACAGGGGAGAGAGGAGTTGGCAGCAAGGGACGTTGCTGCTGCTGTTGTGTATATATGGTATTGTAAATAAATGTTATTTCTTTCTATCCTTCAACTCGTGCTGGATTCTTTGTGGCCCTCGCAAAACACTCTAAATACTTCTTCAATGTTATGAGGGTCCCTGCCTCCAACATCCTTTCAGCCAGCGAGTTCCAAACTCCCACCACCCTCTGGTCTGAGTTTACTGGTTTATGAGGTCAGTTGGACGGACTGAACAAAGAAAAGTGCAGCACAGGAACAGGCCCTTCGGCCCTCCAAGCCTGTGCTGACCATGCTGCCCGTCTGACCTAACACCTTCTACACTTCCGGGGTCCGTATCCCTCTATTCCCATCCTATTCATGTATTTGTCAAGATGCCCCTTAAACGTCACTATCGTCCCTGCTTCCACCACCTCCTCCGGCAGCGAGTTCCAGGCACCCACTACCCTCTGTGTAAAAAACTTTCCCTCACACATGTCCTCTAAACTTTGTCCCAGAGTCAAAAGTTTTCCAATAGAGGGCCCCGTACTCTCACAAAACATCCCAGCTGCAAAACTCGATCAGGTCATCAGAAACTGATTAATCAGTGGCCATTGCGTCCGACACGGGCAGCCTTTAAATGTTACATTGCCAGCTCAGGCAGGTGACCGCTATGTGCAAACTGCTGAGCGAATGGACGGCCAGCTAGAGGACAAAATATCACGAGAGGCGAGCAATGGGTTCATGTTAACCTGCAGCCGTCTGCGAGGTGTGTTCCGTTTGGAGCAGGTTCTGCAGCTAATGCTGGAAGACAGGAGGGAACAAGAGGAAGAATGAATGAATGTTGGGAAGGCGGGGCTAAAAGTGAGCTCCTGGATCTCCGGAAGCTGCCACGTAGCAGCTTCTAACGGAGGGTCTTCATTGGGGCCAAGAGGCAAACTTTGCAAAGACAGAGGAAGCAGATCATCGCGACGGACAATACACGAGGGTAGCCTCAGAGTCTGGCCGCAAGAAACCCAAATAAAAACAGAAAATGCTGGATAAAGCCAGCAGGTCCCGCAGCGTCTGAGGGGGGAGTTAAAAGGGTGGATTGTCCGTTTGGGAGATTCTCCCGCCGGAGAAGAATTATCCCCGTTTTACCATCCCGGTGGGAGGGCAAATCAGGAAGAAATCCTGTATCCATGGGCATGCAAATTCCCGATAGTGACGTTGCATGGCCAGCCACTCCCCCCCCCCCCAACCCCACACCACACCGCAAATCAGCCCCAAACACCCCCCCCACCCCACACATTGCAAATCAGCCCCAAAATACCCCCCCACCCCACACATTGCAAATCAGCCCCAAACACCCCCCCCCCCCCCACACCGCAAATCAGCCCCAAACACCCCCCCCCACCCCACACATTGAAAATCAGCCCCAAAATACCCCCCCACCCCACACATTGCAAATCAGCCCCAAACACCCCCCCCCACCCCACACCGCAAATCAGCCCCAAACACCCCCCCCCACCCCACACATTGCAAATCAGCCCCAAACACCCCCCCCACCCCACACATTGCAAATCAGCCCAAAATACCCCCCCACCCCACACATTGCAAATCAGCCCCAAACACCCCCCCCCCCCACCCCACACATTGCAAATCAGCCCCAAACCCCCCCCCACACATTGCAAATCAGCCCCAAAATACCCCCCCACCCCACACATTGCAAATCAGCCCCAAAATACCCCCCCACCCCACACATTGCAAATCAGCCCAAAATACCCCCCCCACCCCACACATTGCAAATCAGCCCCAAACACCCCCCCCCACCCCACACCGCAAATCAGCCCCAAACACCCCCCCCCACCCCACACATTGCAAATCAGCCCCAAACACCCCCCCACCCCACACATTGCAAATCAGCCCAAAATACCCCCCCACCCCACACATTGCAAATCAGCCCCAAACACCCCCCCCCCCACCCCACACATTGCAAATCAGCCCCAAACCCCCCCCCACACATTGCAAATCAGCCCCAAAATACCCCCCCACCCCACACATTGCAAATCAGCCCCAAAATCCCCCCCCACCCCACACATTGCAAATCAGCCCAAAATACCCCCCCCACCCCACACATTGCAAATCAGCCCCAAAATACCCCCCCACCCCACACATTGCAAATCAGCCCCAAACACCCCCCCCCACCGCCCCGCAAATCAGCCCCAAACACCCCCCCCCCCCCCCACCGCCCCGCAAATCAGCCCCAAACACCCCCCCCCCCACCGCCCCGCAAATCAGCCCCAAACACCCCCCCCCCCCCCCCCCACCGCCCCGCAAAACAGCTCTCCCCCAGAGTGCCTGGCTGCCTCATGTCGGGCACAAGTATGGGGGTGACCCGACCCGCCCTGCACCTCAGGGACCCCCCTAATGAGGGGATTCCCCCCAGGGACCCCTTCAATAGAGAGACTCCCCCCAGGGGCCCCTGCAATAGTGAGACCCCCGCATGGATCCCCTAACTAAAGGGGCCCTCCATCGAACCCCTCCCTATTAAGGCATTCCCGGGGGTGGGGGGTGTCTGGTAGAGGAGGCTGGGTAGGTGGGGCATTGTCGGGGGAGGGGGGTGTCTGGTAGAGGAGGCTGAGTAGGTGGGGCATTGTTGGGGGAGGGGGGTGTGTGGTAGAGGAGGCTGGGTAGGTGGGGCGTTGTCGGGGAGGGAGGTGTGGGGTAGAGGAGGCTGGGTAGGTGGGGCGTTCCCGGGGGAGGGGGGGGGTGTGGTAGAGGAGGCTGGGTAGGTGGGGCGTTCCCGGAGGAGGGGGGGGTGTGGTAGAGGAGGCTGGGTAGGTGGGGCGTTCCCGGGGGAGGGGGGGGGTGTGGTAGAGGAGGCTGGGTAGGTGGGGCGTTGTCGGGGGGGGGGTGTGTGGTAGAGGAGGCTGGGGAGGTGGGGCATTGTCGGGGGAGGGGGGTGTGTGGTAGAGGAGGCTGGGTAGGTGGGGCGTTGTCGGGGAGGGAGGGGGGGTGTGGTAGAGGAGGCTGGGGAGGTGGGGCATTCCCGGGGGGGGGGGGGGGTGTGGTAGAGGAGGCTGGGTAGGTGGGGCATTGTCGGGGGAGGGAGGTGTGTGGTAGAGGAGGCTGGGTAGGTGGGGCGTTGTCGGGGGGGGGGGGGTGTGTGGTAGAGGAGGCTGGGTAGGTGGGGCGTTGTCGGGGGGGGGGTGTGGTAGAGGAGGCTGGGGAGGTGGGGCATTCCCGGGGGGGGGGGTGTGGTAGAGGAGGCTGGGTAGGTGGGGCGTTGTCGGGGGGGGAGGGGTGTGTGGTAGAGGAGGCTGGGTAGGTGGGGCGTTGTCGGGGAGGGAGGGGGGGGTGTGGTAGAGGAGGCTGGGGAGGTGGGGCATTCCCGGGGGGGGGGGGGGGTGGTAGAGGAGGCTGGGTAGGTGGGGCTTTGTCGGGGGGGGGTGTGGTAGAGGAGGCTGGGTAGGTGGGGCATTCCCGGGGGGGTGGGGGGGGGGTGTGGTAGAGGAGGCTGGGTAGGTGGGGCGTTCCCGGGGGAGGGGGGTGTGTGGTAGAGGAGGCTGGGTAGGTGGGGTGTTCCCGGGGGAGGGGGGGGGTGTGGTAGAGGAGGCTGGGTAGGTGGGGCATTCCCGGGGGGGGGGGGGGGGGGTGTGGTAGAGGAGGCTGGGTAGGTGGGGCGTTCCCGGGGTAGGGGGGTGTGTGGTAGAGGAGGCTGGGTAGGTGGGGTGTTCCCGGGGGAGGGGGGGGGTGTGGTAGAGGAGGCTGGGTAGGTGGGGCGTTGGCGGGGAGGGAGGTGTGGGGTAGAGGAGGCTGGGTAGGTGGGGCATTGTCGGGGGGGGGTGGGTGTGGTAGAGGAGGCTGGGTAGGTGGGGCATTGTCGGGGGGGGTGTGGTAGAGGAGGCTGGGTAGGTGGGGCATTGTTGGGGGAGTGGGGTGTGTGGTAGAGGAGGCTGAGTAGGTGGGGCATTGTTGGGGGAGGTGGGGTGTGGTAGAGGAGGCTGGGTAGGTGGGGCATTGTTGGGGGAGGGGGGTGTGTGGTGGAGGAGGCTGGGTAGGTGGGGCATTGTTGGGGGAGGGGGGTGTGTGGTAGAGGAGGCTGGGTAGGTGGGGCATTCCCGGGGGGGGGGGGGGGGGGGGGTGTGGTAGAGGAGGCTGGGTAGGTGGGGCATTGTCGGGGGGGGGGGGTGTGGTAGAGGAGGCTGGGTAGGTGGGGCATTGTCGGGGGAGGGGGGGTTGTGTGGTAGAGGAGGCTGGGTAGGTGGGCATTGTCGGGGGGGGGGGTAGAGGAGGCTGGGTAGGTGGGGCATTGTCGGGGGAGGGGGGGTGTGGTAGAGGAGGCTGGGTAGGTGGGGCATTGTCGGGGAGGGGGGTGTGTGGTAGAGGAGGCTGGGTAGGTGGGGCATTGTCGGGGGAGGGGGTGTGTGGTAGAGGAGGCTGGGTAGGTGGGGCATTGTCGGGGGAGGGGGGGTTGTGTGGTAGAGGAGGCTGGGTAGGTGGGGCATTGTCGGGGGAGGGGGGTTGTGTGGTAGAGGAGGCTGGGTAGGTGGGGCATTGTCGGGGGGGGTAGAGGAGGCTGGGTAGGTGGGGCATTGTCGGGGAGGGGGGTTGTGTGGTAGAGGAGGCTGGGTAGGTGGGGCATTGTCGGGGGGGGGTAGAGGAGGCTGGGTAGGTGGGGCATTGTCGGGGGGGGGTGTGTGGTAGAGGAGGCTGGGTAGATGGGGCATTGTCGGGGGGGGGCCTCTCGGATGGAGTCTCCCCTCAGACGTTACCCGTTGACCCTACTCGAGGTCACGACAGGGGGCCAGGCTGGTAGAGAGCACAAGTGACCCCACCCGCGTGATCCTTGACCTAGGAGACCGGGCAATGATGGAGAGCTGGAACGGGCAGCGCCCGGCCCGCTAAATGGGTCAGTAAGGCCGATTCCAGGTCCAGCAGGGATGGGGATGCGGAGGGGGGGGTGGGGGGGTCAGAGCATCACATTCCGATCAGCCCCCCTGCCTCCCAGCGCCGTTTCCGATTTTGCGAATCTCCGTGACTGGTGATCATTTGTCTGATCTGCTCGGACATCCCGAATCGGAATCCCGGACGTTCCCCCACAGATGCTGCCTGTCCCACTGGGCAGGCCCAGTGCCGATTATCACTGAAGATGTGACAATCCAGCTGGTCTCCACACAAACCCAGATTGCTGCAGCATGCCAGGGTGCCCCCTCAGCACATACTGACAATGCTCGTCCGCACTCCCAGCCCCACCCTCAGCTCGCCCCACTCCTACCATTCACATCAGTGCACCCTCCACATCGCCATGGGGCTCCCACAGGGGCCACTCACTCACACTGGCCTCAGGCACAGATTGACACTACCACACTGGCACAGTGCCCGACAGTGTGAACCTGACAGTGCCAACCTGACAGTGCCAATCTGACAGTGCCAACCTGACAGTGCCAGCCTGACAGTGCCAACCTGACAGTGCCAACCCGCCAGTGCCAACCTGACGGTGCCAACCTGACAATGCCAACCTGACAATGCCAACCTGACAGTGCCAACCTGACGGTGCCAACCCGCCAGTGCCAACCTGACAGTGCCAACCCGCCAGTGCCAATCTGACAGTGCCAACCTGACAATGCCAACCTGACAGTGCCAACCTGACAGTGCCAATCTGACAGTGCCAACCTGACAGTGCCAATCTGACAGTGCCAATCTGACAGTGCCAGCCTGACAGTGCCAGCCTGACAGTGCCAACCTGACAGTGCCACCCTGACAGTGCCAATCTGACAATGCCAACCTGACAGTGCCAACCTGACAGTGCCAGCCTGACAGTGCCAACCTGACAGTGCCAATCTGACAATGCCAACCTGACAGTGCCAACCTGACAGTGCCAACCTGACAGTGCCAACCTGACAATGCCAACCTGACAGTGCCAACCTGACAGTGCCAATCTGACAGTGCCAACCTGACAGTGCCAATCTGACAGTGCCAGCCTGACAGTGCCAGCCTGACAGTGCCAACCTGACAGTGCCAATCTGACAGTGCCAACCTGACAGTGCCAACCTGACAGTGCCAGCCTGACAGTGCCAACCCGCCAGTGCCAATCTGACAGTGCCAACCTGACAATGCCAACCTGACAGTGCCAGCCTGACAGTGCCAACCTGACAATGCCAACCTGACAGTGCCAGCCTGACAGTGCCAATCTGACAGTGCCAGCCTGACAGTGCCAACCTGACAATGCCAATATGACAGTGCCAGCCTGACAGTGCCAATCTGACAATGCCAATCTGACAGTGCCAATCTGACAGTGCCAACCTGACAGTGCCAACCTGACAGTGCCAACCTGACAGTGCCAACCTGACAGTGCCAACCTGACAGTGCCAACTTGACAGTGCCAACCTGACAGTGCCAACCCGCCAGTGCCACCCTGACAGTGCCAACCTGACAGTGCCAACCCGCCAGTGCCATACTGACAGTGCCACCCTGACAGTGCCAATCTGACAGTGCCAACCTGACAGTGCCAATCTGACAGTGCCAACCTGACAGTGCCAACCCGACAGTGCCATACTGACAGTGCCACCCTGACAGTGCCAATCTGACAGTGCCAACCTGACAGTGCCAATCTGACAGTGCCAGCCTGACAGTGCCAACCTGACAGTGCCAGCCTGACAGTGCCAACCCGACAGTGCCAGCCTGACAGTGCCAGCCTGACAGTGCCAACCTGACAGTGCCAACCCGACAATGCCAGCCTGACAGTGCCAACCTGACAGTGCCAGCCTGACAGTGCCAACCCGACAGTGCCAGCCTGACAGTGCCACCCTGACAGTGCCAACCTGACAGTGCCAACCTGACAGTGCCAACCTGACAGTGCCAACCTGACAGTGCCAATCTGACAGTGCCAACCTGACAGTGCCAACCTGACAGTGCCAACCTGACAGTGCCAATCTGACAGTGCCAACCTGACAGTGCCAACCTTACAGTGCCAATCTGACAGTGCCAGCCTGACAGTGCCAATCTGACAGTGCCAACCTGACAGTGCCAGCCTGACAGTGCCAGCCTGACAGTGCCAACCTGACAGTGCCAGCCTGACAGTGCCAACCTGACAGTGCCAGCCTGACAGTGCCAATCTGACAGTGCCAACCTGACAGTGCCAGCCTGACAGTGCCAACCTGACAGTGCCAACCTGACAGTGCCAACCTGACAATGCCAACCTGCCAGTGCCACCCTGTGTCAGGGGACTGCCTGGGAATGTCCCTTCTATCACTGGGGAGGGGGGGGGGCTACACTTACCTCTCCGCTTCTCGTCTGGCCAGACTTGTGATGTTACGTTGGTGAGGTATGAATATTTAGTGAATGGGGGGGAATTATGTGGGTGGTTTGGATGGGGGAGGGGTGGGGGGGTGCGGGGGTGGGGCGTGGGGGGGTGGGGCCAACCCGAGGGGGGGGGGAGACCCGATAATAAGATTTAAATCGATGGAAATGATTGTCCGTCTTTGCCGTCGGTCTCGTGCTGAGTTTAAAATGGGGGTGGGGTGATGCAATTTGGGGATGGGTGGGTGTGCGTGTGAAAATGGCGACTGACGTCGGAATGTCGATTCTCCTACAGAACTGGGAAAGGGTACAGAGGAGATTTACCAGGATGTTGCCTGGTATGGAGGGAAGATCATATGAGGGAAGGCTGAAGGACTTGAGGCTGTTTTCGTTAGAGAGAAGACGGTTAAGAGGTGACTTAATTGAGGCAAACAAAATGATCAGAGGGTTAGATAGGGTGGACAGCGAGAGCCTTCTCCCGCGGATGGTGATGTCTAGCACGAGGGGACATAGCCTTAAATTGAGGGTAGATAGATATAGGACAGAGGTCAGAGGTAGGTTCTTTACTCAGAGAATAGTAAGGGCGTGGAATGCCCTGCCTGCAACAGTAGTGGACTCGCCAACACTAAACGCATTCAAATGGTCATTGGACAGGCATATGGACGATAAGGGAATAGTGTAGATGGGCTTTAGAGGGGTTTCACAGGTCGGCGCAACATCGAGGGCCGAAGGGCCTGTACTGCGCTGTAATGTTCTATGTTCTATGTTCTAACACACAGTGCGGAATGTCGCAACCGTTGTGGAAAATGTGCTGCTTTTATCATTTCAGACATATTGGAACTTGGCGATTGGGCTCGGGGTCGGTTTACCCATCCTGCTGCTGGCGGGATTCCTCACAGTCAGCATTTATATCTTCCGAAAAAAGAGAAAAGAGGTAAAGATGGATCATTAAGTTCTTTGGAGTCTGGAAGATTGCGAGGGGGTCTCATTGAAGTGCGCAGGGTCAATAATGTTTCATGGGGTGACATTTGCGTATCCGAGTGAGAGGAACAACGTTCCTGAATCCTGTGTGTCCCGAGGTTCCTGTGGTCACCATAATCCCGTGGGATTAGGTGACGAGGGTAGAGGAGCTGATCTGAGGGTGACGGGGCTGGGAGACGTGTTGGGCAGGACTGTGGGTGGGGCAGGGAGGGATGGCTCGGCTCTCCTGTCGCTCAGTTGATCAATTGCTTGGATATCAAAGGAAGGATGCAAACCGCTGCTTGTGGGATCTCGCTGTGGGCAAATTTGGCTGTTGCATTTCGTCCGCTGATCACATTCCCAAAGCACTTGATGAAGTCTTTTTTCCATACATTCACGGGATGTGGGCGTCGCTGGCTAGGCCAGCATTTATTACCCCAGCCCTTGAGAAGGTGGGGGTGAGCTGCAGTCCCCGAGGTGTAGGTACACCCAGTGTGCTGTTAGGGAGGGAGTTCCAGGAAGTGGCAGCACGGTAGCATGGTGGTTAGCATAAATGCTTCACAGCTCCAGGGTTCCAGGTTCGATTCCGGCTTGGGTCACTGTCTGTGCGGAGTCTGCACGTCCTCCCCGTGTGTGCGTGGGTTTCCTCCGGGTGCTCCGGTTTCCTCCCACAGTCCAAAGATGTACAGGTTAGGTGGATTGGCAATGATAAATTGCCCTTCATGTCCAAAATTGCCCTTAGTGTTGGGTGGGGTTACTGGGTTATGGAAATAAGGTGGAGGTGTGGACCTTGGGTAGGGTGCTCTTTCCAAGAGCCGGTGCAGACTCGATGGGCCGAGTGGCCTCCTTCTGCACTGTAAATTCTATGAAATTCTTTAAAAATTCCCACTGAAATGCTTTTAATCTGGGATTAAAACATTAGATCACACAAGAGGACAAGGCAGCCTTTCTGATAGGCTGCTCTGCTCTGCTCTCCAACCCAATCAGTCCAAACTCTCGCTGACACCACCAACCCCCGATGTGCATCAAGCAGGACTGGCAGGAGGGGGTGCGCTGTCAGCAGCACGGGAAGATCCTGCTGGAGCGAATGACTGGGGAATTGTGATCCTAATTTCTCTCCTTTTATCTCCAATCACATCGATACTCACCCGAAATATAACAACGTCCTGGTCATGGGTCTGATCAGCATAAACCACACTCATTTGAACTTTGTAATTTGCAATGGAGATCCTGTTTAAAGGTGTGTGTCTGTGTATCTGCGTGCATATGTATGTGTGTATATGTGTGTTTGTGTGTGCATGTTTATATGTAACTGCGTGTGAGTGTGTGTATGTGCATGTGTGGGACAGCAGGGTAGCATGGTGGTTAGCATAAATGCTTCACAGCTCCAGGGTCCCAGGTTCGATTCCCGGCTGGGTCACTGTCTGTGTGGAGTCTGCACGTCCTCCCCGTGTGTGCGTGGGTTTCCTCCGGGTGCTCCGGTTTCCTCCCACAGTCCAAAGATGTGCGGGTTAGGTGGATTGGCCAGGCTAAATTGCCCGTAGTGTCCTAGAAAAAGTAAGGTTAAGGGGGGGTTGTTGGGTTACGGGTATAGGGTGGATACATGGGTTTGAGTAGGGTGATCATGGCTCGGCACAACATTGAGGGCCGAAGGGCCTGTTCTGAGCTGTACTGTTCTATGTTCTATGTTCTATGTGTGTGTGTAAGAGTGTCTGCAAGAAGTGCATGTAAGCGCATGCGTCTGCATATCTGTGCGTGCCTGTGCGTATTCGTGTCTGTACATGTGCACGCCTGTGCAAGTCTGTGCATGTGCATTCCTGTGCGTGCCCGTACATGTGCGTGCCTGTGCATGTGCATGCCTGTGTGTGTCCATACATGAGCGTGCCTGTGCATGTGCATGCCTGTGTGTGTCTGTACATGTGCGTGTGCGTGTCTGTGCGTGTGCGTGTCTCTGTGTCTCTGTGCACGTCTGTGCGTGTGCGTGTCTCTGTGTCTCTGTGCACGTCTGTGCGTGTGGGTGTCTGTGATGTGCATGTGTGTAATTGTGCAGTTCCGTGTCTGTGCATGTGCATACCAGTGCGTGTCTGTGTGTGTGCGTGCCTGTGTGTATGAATGTCTGTGTCTGTGCGTGTGCGTGTCTGTGTGTCTCTGTGCGTGTCTGTGTGTGTCTGTGGGTGTGGGTGTCTGTGATGTGCGTGTGTGTAATTGTGCAGTTCCGTGTCTGTGCATGTGCATACCTGTGCGTGTCTGTGTGTGTGCGTGCCTGTGTGCATGAATGTCTGTGCATGTGTGTCTGTGCGAGTGTCACTAATCTGTGCCCCGTCCTGTCCGTTCCAGAAGCCCGGCCACTCGTGCCACTGGGAGCAGATCAGAAGCAGGAATGATGTCTGACTTTCTAGAAACATAGAAAATAGGAGCAGGAGGAGGCCATTCAGCCCATCGAGCCTGTTCAGCCATTCATTCTGATCATGGCTGATCATCCAACTCAGGAGCCTTATCCCGCTTTCCCCCTGGTATCCTTTGATACCCATCGCCCTGAGAGCTACATATCTAACCGCTTCTTGAAGAGAGTTACCATCTCTGGGTGAAGCGATTTATCCTCATCTCTGTCTGAAATGGTCTTCGTACACACACACTGGTTCTGAACACACCCACCATCAGCAACATAGAATCGCAGAACCAGAGAATTCTTACCGTGCAGAAGGAGGCCATTTGGCCCCTCGAGTCTGTACCGACTCTCTGAAAAAAGCACCTTACCACCTGCTGTACCTTCATGCTTACCACCAGCGACTGGTGTATGAGGACATCCAGGTCTCGCTGCACGTTCCCCTCTCCGAATTTATGGCCATTCAGATAATAATCTGCCTTCTCGTTTTTTCTACCAAAGTGGATATCCTCGAAATGATAATGCATCTGCCATCCATTGGCCCACTCACTCAACTTGTCCAACTTTGCCATTAGAGTGAGAGGAAAGCGGCCTGTGAATTCTCCCAGCCTGATAGCACAGCTGCTTGGCGGAGAATTCAGTAAACTGTGGGTTAATGTACCAGCTGGGGCTAGTTAATTCTCGGTCTGGCATATTGTTACTTCCTGACCTGCTTCACTGAAACAATAATCCCCGGAATCGGATCACTGTTATTCACAAAGTTATCGCCAACAGGTATGTCTGGCGCTGACACCTGCTCGATGCAAGAGGATCACACAAGGAGCCCTCACACACCGGGCAGTATAACTCCATTCACACACCGGGCAGTATAACTCCATTCACACACCGGGCAGTATAACTCCATTCACACACCGGGCAGTATAACTCCATTCACACACCGGGCAGTATAACTCCATTCACACACCGGGCAGTATAACTCCATTCACACACCGGGCAGTATAACTCCATTCACACACCGGGCAGTATAACTCCATTCACACACCGGGCAGTATAACTCCATTCACACACCGGGCAGTATAACTCCATTCACACACCGGGCAGTATAACTCCATTCACACACCGGGCAGTATAACTCCATTTACACACCGGGCAGTATAACTCCATTCACACACCGGGCAGTATAACTCCATTCACACACCGGGCAGTATAACTCCATTCACACACCAGGCAGTATAACTCCATTCACACACCGGGCAGTATAACTCCATTCACACACCGGGCAGTATAACTCCATTCACACACCGGGCAGTATAACTCCATTCACACACCGGGCAGTATAACTCCATTCACACACCGCGCAGTATAACTCCATTCACACACCGGGCAGTATAACTCCATTCACACACCGGGCAGTATAACTCCATTCACACACCGGGCAGTATAACTCCATTCACACACCGGGCAGTATAACTCCATTCACACACCGGGCAGTATAACTCCATTCACACACCGGGCAGTATAACTCCATTCACACACCGGGCAGTATAACTCCATTCACACACCGGGCAGTATAACTCCATTCACACACCGGGCAGTATAACTCCATTCACACACCGGGCAGTATAACTCCATTCACACACCGGCAGTATAACTCCATTCACACACCAGGCAGTATAACTCCATTCACACACCGGGCAGTATAACTCCATTCACACACCGGGCAGTATAACTCCATTCACACACCGGGCAGTATAACTCCATTCACACACCGGGCAGTATAACTCCATTCACACACCGCGCAGTATAACTCCATTCACACACCGGGCAGTATAACTCCATTCACACACCGGGCAGTATAACTCCATTCACACACCGGGCAGTATAACTCCATTCACACACCGGGCAGTATAACTCCATTCACACACCGGGCAGTATAACTCCATTCACACACCGGGCAGTATAACTCCATTCACACACCGGGCAGTATAACTCCTGTCTCAGCCACATCCTGTCTGTTATGAGTTTTATTCTTTCAGTATGTCCAGGCTGTGGATTTTGGTGATTGATTAGTTGACTTTCTGTTCCAGAGGAAGGCTAGAAATGCTGTTGAGAAAATGGCCGATGTGTCACACTCATCGGTAAGTGGAATCTGCTGTGTCCAGACGATGACTTTCTTCATTTGGGCAGCACGGTAGCATGGTGGTTACAAAAATCGCTTCACAGCTCCAGGGTCCCAGGTTCGATTCCCGGCTTGGGTCACTGTCTGTGCGGAGTCTGCACATCCTCCCCGTGTGTGCGTGGGTTTCCTCCGGGTGCTCCGGTTTCCTCCCACAGTCCAAAGATGTGCAGGTTAGGTGGATTGGCCATGCTAAATTGCCCTTAGTGTCCAAAATTGCCCTTAGTGTTGGGTGGGGTTACTGGGTTATGGGGATAGGGTGGAGTTGTTGACCTTGGGTAGGGTGCTCTTTCCAAGAGCCAGTGCAGACTCGATGGGCTGAATGGTCTCCTTCTGCACTGTAAATTCTATGAAAAAATACTATGAAATTTCACTGAGGCTGCATTGACTTGGGGACAGATTGGAGCCTGGTCCTTCTGCAGCTGGTCAGCCAGAGGGGAACGCATGGTCTGGGCTGTGTCTCAGACTGTCTGGGGACTGTCTGTCCCGTTCCTGTGCTTCGAATCACAACGCAGCACCCAGAGAGTTCTGCCCTCACAGAGCTGCCATCTTTCAGCTCACCCCTCCCCACCAGTAACAAAGAACAAAGAAAATTCCAGCACAGGAACAGGCCCTTCGGCCCTCCCAGTCTGCGCCGATCCAGATCCTTTATCTAAATCTGTCTCCTATATTCCAAGGTCTACTTCCCTCTGTTCCCCGCCCGTTCATATACCTGTCCAGATGCCTCTTAAATGATGCTATCGTGCCCGCCTCTACCACCTCCGCTGGTAAAGCGTTCCAGGCACCCACCACCCTCTGCGTAGAAAACTTTCCACGCACATCTCCCTTAAACTTTCCCCCTCTCACCTGGAAATCGTGGCCCCTTGTAATTGACACCCCCACTCTTGGAAAAAGCTTGTTGCTATCCACCCTGTCCATACCTCTCATAATTTTGTAGACCTCAATCAGGTCCCCCCTCAACCTACGTCTTTCCAACGAAAACAATCCTAATCTACTCAACCTTTCTTCATAGCTAGCACCCTCCATACCAGGCAACATCCTGGTGAACCTCCTCTGCACCCTCTCTAAAGCATCCACATCCTTCTGATAATGTGGCGACCAGAACTGCACGCAGTATTCCAAATGTGGCCGAACCAAAGTCCTATACAACTGTAACATGACCTGCCCACTCTTGTACTCAATACCTCGTCCGATGAAGGCAAGCATGCTGTATGCCTTCTTGACCACTCTATCAACCTGCGTTGCCACCTTCAGGGTACAATGGACCTGAACTCCCAGATCTCTCTGCACATCAATTTTCCCCAGGACCCTTCCATTGACCATATAGTCCGCTCTTGAATTTGATCTTCCAAAATGCATCACCTCTCATTTGCCTGGATTGAACTCCATCTGCCATTTCTCTGCCCAACTCTCCAATCTAACTATATTTTGTTGTATTCTCTGACAGTCCTCCTCGCTATCTGCAACTCCACCAATCTTAGTATCATCTGCAAACGGTAATGAATACAATGTCAATCCAGCAACAACGATCCCATCCTCCCACCACCCCAAACAACGGCCCACCTGACAATATAAGCATCAAATAAAACTACACCTTCCAAGGTGGAAAAAAAAAGAAAAACGAAAAAGGAATCAGGAATCGCCTATGGTCATCATTGACATATATAGTCCACCCTCCCAACACCACCCCCCCCCCCATATTCAACGTCATCCAATCCCCGAAAGAGTACCACGAATGACACCCATGAATTGTAGAACCCTCCCAGACTCCTCCCGTCCACTTCCTCTTGTAAACTCCTCCCCCCAACCTCGGTTCCTTCCCCCAACTTTTCACCCCGGCTAGACTCACCGAAACCTGTTCCGCCAGGCTCCGATGGCCGCAGCCCCTCCCCCCACCTCACTCCCGTTCACTGGCCGGCTTAAACCGGCCAGCGAGGAGGCCCCCCGCCCGGGTCTCCTTCCCCCTTGCCCGGTCCCAGGAAAACCAAGAAATCCCCTTTAGCACACAAACCCCGCATACACACCCAAGCCCCAAAGAACCATCATTGTAAATGAAAGTCCCAGCTCTTCCCTTGTCCAAATATACAGCGTCGACTCATTTACTACATACACCAACACGCAGTGAAAAAATAGTTACATGAGGCTACATCGGTACACGGCCAATTCTCAATTCTGCCACAGTCCTTCTGCCTTCGCAAACTCCTCCGCTGCTTCCGCTGTCCCAAAATAAAAGTCCTTGTATTTGTCGGTTACCCTTAGCTGGATATACAATGCCGCACTGCACCTTGCTAATGTACAGTGCCTTCTTCACCCGGTTGAAGGCAGCCCGCCTCCTCGCCAGCTCCACCGTAAAGTCCTGGTATATGCGTATACCTGCTCCAGCCCACTGCACCACCCGCTTCTGCTCAGCCCAGTACAGGACCTTCTCCTTTACACTGTCCCTACGGAAGCACAGAGTCACTTCTCTTGGCGGCTCACTCGCCTTTGGTACAGGCTTCCACGACCGATGAGCCCGATCCAGTTCATATCGGGAGGGATCGTCCCCCTCCCCCAATAGTTTCGCCAGCATAGCGGCAAATACTCCGTCGGCTTCGGGCCCTTCCACCCCTTCGGGCAGACCCACAATCCTCAGATTCTGTCGCCTGGATCTGTTTTCCAGGTCTTCCATTTTGCCTCGCAGACCCTTGTTGGTCTCTATCACCTTCCGCAGCTCCTTCCCCATCGAGGTGAGTTGATCACTGTGCTGCGATAATGCGCTTCCACTTCCTTCAGTGTCTCACCTTGCTCCCGCACCTCCGCCGCTGCGCTCGATACCGCCACCCTCACCGGGGCAATCGCCTCCTCCACCAGCACTTTCAATACCGTCCTCATCTCCTTCTTCATCGCTTCCTTGTGCTTTGTGAACTGATTTTCAAGTTCCACAACCATCACTTTGGTCATTTCTTCTGCTGTGAGCGATGCGGCCTCCCCTGGTGCTCCAGCCTCCGCTTCCCTTACAGTTCCTGCGCTGACGTTTCCACTCCCCGGCGGACTTCCGTTAACCCCCTTTTTCACGTTTTTCTCCCAAACTTGGACATTTCCCCTCCCTGTGCCTTCCTACAGCCTTTACAGCCTTCGCTGCCCCCGGGATCGGGCGTTAAAACTCCAAAATTCCTATTTCCCAGCGGGAGCCCTCCAGTGTGTCTCCAGCCCGCCATCACCGGACGTCTCATGGCCACACATTACTGAGAGTGTACACCCTGAGAAGGCTGGGCCTGTCCGAAAGTTCCTCCTCTCTCTTCAAACATCGCTTACAGGTGAACAGGGTTTGAGGGGCTCGTGTGGACCACGCTCTGGGCAGCAAGGAGAAATCCAAATCACGGCCCTGGGCCGTTTGACCTGGTGGAAGGTCGATATTTGACCCGATTCCCAGCGGAATCCGAGGTCAGGCTCTGACCCAATCTGTCACGTGTCCCCAAGGTGAAAGGTCACGGCCTGACCACCTCCCCCGTGCTTGCCGATTTGCAGATCCTGTACGTCATCCGTGCAAAACTAAACATTAACATTTTTTCATTTCTTCATCAGATGAGACTTAGAAATAAAAGCGATGATGACGTTCAGGCGGCAGTTCATCACGATGAGGTGGGAACTGATCCATTTCTCTCAGTGTCAGTATACAACTGAGCGGGGGAGAGCGTCAGAAACCTTTATGGGATAGCGGAGGGAGGGGTCAGAAACCTTTATGGGATAGCGGAGGGAGGGGTCAGAAACCTTTATGGGATAGCGGGGGAGGGGGTCAGAAACCTTTATGGGATAGCGGGGGGAGGGGTCAGAAACCTTTATGGGATAGCGGGGGAGGGGGTCAGAAACCTTTATGGGATAGCGGAGGAGGGGTCAGAAACCTTTATGGGATAGCGGGGAGAGCGTCAGAAACCTTTATGGGATAGCGGGGGAGGGGGTCAGAAACCTTTATGGGATAGCGGGGGGAGGGGTCAGAAACCTTTATGGGATAGCGGGGGGAGGGGTCAGAAACCTTTATGGGATAGCGGAGGGAGGGGTCAGAAACCTTTATGGGATAGCGGGGGGAGGGGTCAGAAACCTTTATGGGATAGCGGGGGGAGGGGTCAGAAACCTTTATGGGATAGCGGGGGAGGGGGTCAGAAACCTTTATGGGATAGCGGAGGGAGGGGTCAGAAACCTTTATGGGATAGCGGGGGAGGGGTCAGAAACCTTTATGGGATAGTGGGGGAGGGGTCAGAAACCTTTATGGGATAGCGGAGGGAGGGGGTCAGAAACCTTTATGGGATAGCGGGGGAGGGGGTCAGAAACCTTTATGGGATAGCGGGGGGAGAGCGTCAGAAACCTTTATGGGATAGCGGGGGGAGGGGTCAGAAACCTTTATGGGATAGCGGAGGGAGGGGGTCAGAAACCTTTATGGGATAGCGGGGGAGGGGGTCAGAAACCTTTATGGGATAGCGGGGGGAGAGCGTCAGAAACCTTTATGGGATAGCGGAGGGAGGGGTCAGAAACCTTTATGGGATAGCGGGGGGAGGAGTCAGAAACCTTTATGGGATAGCGGGGGGAGGGTCAGAAACCTTTATGGGATAGCGGAGGGAGGGGTCAGAAACCTTTATGGGATAGCGGGGGAGGGGGTCAGAAACCTTTATGGGATAGTGGGGAGAGCGTCAGAAACCTTTATGGGATAGCGGGGGGAGGGGTCAGAAACCTTTATGGGATAGCGGAGGGAGGGGTCAAAAACCTTTATGGGATAGCGGGGGGAGGGGTCAGAAACCTTTATGGGATAGCGGAGGGAGGGGTCAGAAACCTTTATGGGATAGCGGGGGGAGGGGTCAGAAACCTTTATGGGATAGCGGGGGGAGGGTCAGAAACCTTTATGGGATAGCGGGGGGAGGGGTCAGAAACCTTTATGGGATAGCGGGGGGAGGGGTCAGAAACCTTTATGGGATAGCGGGGGGAGGGGTCAGAAACCTTTATGGGATAGCGGGGGGAGGGGTCAGAAACCTTTATGGGATAGCGCAGGGAGGGGTCAGAAACCTTTATGGGATAGCGGGGGAGGGGGTCAGAAACCTTTATGGGATAGCGGGGGGAGGGGTCAGAACCCTTTATGGGATAGCGGAGGGAGGGGTCAGAAACCTTTATGGGATAGCGGGGGGAGGGGTCAGAAACCTTTATGGGATAGCGGGGGGAGGGGTCAGAAACCTTTATGGGATAGCGGGGGGAGGGGTCAGAAACCTTTATGGGATAGCGGGGGGAGGGGTCAGAAACCTTTATGGGATAGCGGAGGGAGGGGTCAGAAACCTTTATGGGATAGCGGGGGGAGGGGTCAGAAACCTTTATGGGATAGCGGGGGAGGGGTCAGAAACCTTTATGGGATAGCGGGGAGAGGGGTCAGAAACCTTTATGGGATAGCGGGGGGAGGGGTCAGAAACCTTTATGGGATAGCGGAGGGAGGGGTCAGAAACCTTTATGGGATAGCGGAGGGAGGAGTCAGAAACCTTTATGGGATAGCGGGGAGAGGGGTCAGAAACCTTTATGGGATAGCGGGGGGAGGGGTCAGAAACCTTTATGGGATAGCGGAGGGAGGGGTCAGAAACCTTTATGGGATAGCGGGGGGAGGGGTCAGAAACCTTTATGGGATAGCGGGGGGAGGGGTCAGAAACCTTTATGGGATAGCGGGGAGAGGGGTCAGAAACCTTTATGGGATAGCAGGGGGAGGGGTCAGAAACCTTTATGGGATAGCGGAGGGAGGGGTCAGAAACCTTTATGGGATAGCGGAGGGAGGAGTCAGAAACCTTTATGGGATAGCGGGGGAGGGGGTCAGAAACCTTTATGGGATAGCGGGGGGAGGGGTCAGAAACCTTTATGGGATAGCGGGGGGAGGGGTCAGAAACCTTTATGGGATAGTGGGGGAGAGGGTCAGAAACCTTTATGAGATAGCGGAGGGAGGGGTCAGAAACCTTTATGGGATAGCGGGGGAGGGGTCAGAAACCTTTATGGGATAGTGGGGGAGGGGGTCAGAAACCTTTATGGGATAGCGGAGGGAGGGGTCAGAAACCTTTATGGGATAGCGGAGGAGGGGGTCAGAAACCTTTATGGGATAGCGGAGGGAGGGGTCAGAAACCTTTATGGGATAGCGGAGGAGGGGGTCAGAAAGCTTTATGGGATTGCGGGGGAGGGGTGGATGAAGAAAGTTCACGTTACAAAACAGGCCTAATTTTCGGTATAGTTGCGCTGAATTTGCTGAAGATGTCCAAAATGGAAATTCTTCCCCTGCACTGTCGGTAACCTAATGTAGTCTGGGTTTCAGACTACACTTTCACAAGTGAGGGAGGCAGAAGACAGGAAATTATAGGCCGGTTAGCCTGACTTCGGTCATTGATAAGATTTTAGAATCCATTATTGAAGATGAGATTGCAGAGTACTTTGAAGTGCATGGCCAAATAGGGCTGAGCCAGCACGGTTTCGTCAAGGGGAGGCCATGTCTGACAAATCTGTTAAGAGTTCTTTGAGGAGGCAACAAGGAAGTTAGACAAAGGAGAACCAGTGGACGTGATTTATTTAGGTGACTGTTAAATAAGTTAAGAGCCCATGGTGTTAAGGGTAAGATCCTGGCATGGATGGAGGATTGGCTGACTGGCAGAAGGCAGAGAGTGGGGCTAAAGGGGTCTTCTTCAGGATGGCAGCCGGTGACTAGTGTTCACCAGTGGTCGGTTCTGGGACCATAACTATTCACAACATACATGAATGATCTGGAAGAAGGTACTGAAGGCACTGTTGCTAAGTTTGCAGATGATACAAAGATCTGTAGAGGGACAGGTAGTATTGAGGAAGTAGGCGGGCTGCAAAAGGACTTGGACAAGCTAGGAGAGTGGGCAATGAAGTGACAGATTAAATACAATGTGGAAAAGTTTAAGGTTATGTACTTTGGAACCAGGGGCTGGTTTAGCACAGTGGGCTAAACAGCTGGCTTGTAACGCAGAACCAGGCCAGCAGCGTGGGTTCAATTCCCGTACCAGCCTCCCCGAACAGGCGCCAGAATGTGGCGCCTAGGGGCTTTTCACAGTAACTTCATTGAAGCCTACTTGTGACAATAAACGATTATTATTATTATTTGGAAGGAGAAATGAGGCATGGACTACTTTCTAAATGGGGAAACGCTTCGGGAATCTGAAGCACAAAGGGACTTAGGGTCCTGTTCAAGATTCTCTTAAGGTTAATGTGCAGAAGGAGGTGGAGGCCAAGTCACTGAACATCTTTAAGTGAGAGACAGATAGGTTCTTAATTAATAAAGGGATCAAAGGTTATGGGGTGAAGGCAAGAGAATGGGGATGAGAAACATATCAGCCATAATCGAATGGAGGAACAGACTCAATGGGCTGAATGGTTAATTCTGTTCCTATATCTTATGGTCTATGGTTTATGTACCTGGACCAGATCCATTTTCTCACAGAATTTAATTTTCTTTTTGTTCAGTAATTTTCATGTTTGTTCATTTGCCATTTTTGCCCAACTACCCTAAACCCAATGATGTTGTGATCACTGTTTCCCAAGTGCTCTCCCACTGAACAATGTTCCACCTGGCCCACTTCATTAGATCCAGCACAGCCCCCTTCCTCCTTGGGTTGGAAGCACAGTGTTGAAGAAGGTTCTCTTGCAGGCATTTCGGGAATCTCTACCCCCATTCGCCCATCACTCTCACAATACAGAACTGGCTAGGTCACAGAAGGCAGAGAGTAGCAATGGAAGGGTGCTTTTCTGATTGGAGGGCTGTGACTAGTGGTGTTCCACAGGGATCAGTGCTGGGACCTTTGCTGTTTGTAGCATATATAAATGATTTGGAGGAAAATGTCACTGGTCTGATTAGTAAGTTTGCGGACGACAGGTTGGTGGAATTGCAGATAGCGATGAGGACTGTCAGAGGATACAGCAGGATTTAGATCATTTGGAGACTTGTGCGGAGAGATGGCAGATGGAGTTTAATCCAGACAAATGTGAGGTAATGCATTTTGGAAGGTCTAATGCAGGTAGGGAATATACAGTGAATGGTAGAACCCTCAAGAGTATTGACAGTCAGACAGATCTTGATGTACAGGTCCACAGGTCACTGAAAGGGGCAACACAGGTGGAGAAGGTAGTCAAGAAGGCATACGGCATGCTTGCCTTCATTGGCTGGAGCATTGAGTGTAAAAATTGGCAAGTTATGCTGCAGCTGTATGGAACCTTAGTTAGACCACACTTGGAGTATAGTGTTCAATTCTGGTCGCCACACTACCAGAAGGATGTGGAGGCTTTAGAGAGGGTGCAGAAGAGATTTACCAGGATGTTGCCTGGTATGGAGGGCATTAGCTATGAGGAGAGGTTGAATAAACTCAGTTTCTTCTCACTGGAACGAAGAAGGTTGAGGGGCGACCTGATAGAGGTCTACAAAATTATGAGGGGCATAGACAGAGTGGATAGTCAGAGACTTTTTCCCAGGGTAGAGGGGTCAATTACTAGGGGGAATAGGTTTAAGGTGCGAGGGGCAAGGTTTAGAGGAGATGTATGAGGGAAGTTTTTTTTCACAGAGGGTAGAGGGTGCCTGGGACTCGCTGCCGGAGGAGGTGGTGGAAGCAGGGACGATAGTGACATTTAAGCGGCATCTTGACAAATACAGGAATAGGATGGGAATAGAGGGATACGGACCCTGGAAGTGTAGAAGATTTTAGTTTAGACGGGCAGCATGGTCGGCGCTGGCTTGGAGGGCCGAAGGGCCTGTTTCTGTGCTGTACATTTCCTTTGTTCTTTGTTGTTCTTTGAATCAGGTTGTTGTGTGTTCACCTCGGGACTCTAACCTGTTACTCTCACTCCTGTAGGCCTCAGCTCATCAGACTCCAGAGAACCCGGTGAGTTGATTTCAAAACAATTTATTTTCTGTACAAAACACAGTCACTTTTATGATCGCTGCTCCAGATGCCTCCCTTCAAAACATCTGGTCAGATGTTGCTGGTTCTGTCCAAGTCTAATTCTACAGTCACAGAGAACCCAAAACAGCCTCAGATTAACATGCACATTATGTGGCTATGTAGACCACCCTGTTCTGGAGGAAGAATCCAGGACTGATCCTGTTCCAAAGTGAAAATCCAGGACGGACCCTGTTCTAGAGTGAGAATCCAGAACTTATCCTGTTCCGGAGTGAGAATCCAGGACTGATATCATTCTGGAGTGTGCATCCAGGTCGGACCCTGTTCTCGAGTGAGAACCCAGGACTAATCCTGTTCCGGAGTGAGAATCTAGGACTGATGTTATTCTGGAGTGAGAATCCAGGACTAATCCTGTTCCGGAGTGAGAATCCAAAACTGATGTTATTCTGGAGTGAGAATCCAGGACTAATCCTGTTCCAGAGTGAGAATCCAGGACTGATCCTGTTCCGGATGTGAAAATCCTGAACTGATCTTCTTCTGGAGTGAGAATTCAGGACTGACCCAGTTCTGGAAAGAGAAGGTAGGACTGATCCTGTTCTGGAACGGGATACTGGAATGATTCAATAGGTATTAAATTCAGCTTCTGATAGCAAGGACGGGACAATGGTAGACAATCAGCATCACAGTGCTCGGACTCTCCTTCAGTGATTAGGCGTCCTGTTGAATATGGCTTTGTGCCGTGTCTCTGCACTCCCAGTGACGCAGGGTGGACTGCGATAAGCCAGCCTTTATTGCCTGTACAGGTCTTGCAGCATATGTTCAGGCCAGAAGGGGGTGTGGGGAGCAGGATGTTGGCTAAAGGTGTTCGGAAGGTGAATCAGAATTAAATGCTCTCTGCTTTTATGCATTATAACCAGTCTGTGCCAAGCTTGTGAGGAGATAGTAACAGACAGGACTTATTCTGGTGTTGATTTTCCTCAAATCCCCCCTAAACCTCCCACCCCTCATCTTGAACCTGTGTCCCCCTCGTAACTGACCCTTCAACTAAGGGGAACAGCTGCTCCCTACCCACCCTGTCCATGTCCCTCATAATCTTGTCCACCTCGATCAGGCCGCCCCTCAGTCTTCTCTGCTCCAGAGAAAACAACCCAAGCCTATCCAACCTCTCTCCATAACTGAGATGTTCCATCCCAGGCAGCATCCTGGTGAATCTCCTCTGCACCCCCTCCAGTACAATCACGTCCTTCCTATAATGTGGTGACCAGAATGGCACACAGTGCTCCAGCTGTGGCCTCACCAAAGTTCTATACAACTCCAACATGGCCTCCCTGCTTTTGTAATCTACGCCCCGATTGATAAGGCAAGTGTCCCATGTGCCTTTTCCCCCACCCTATTAACCTGCCCTTCCGCCCTCAGAGATCTAAGGACAGGGCAGCACGGTGGCACAGTGGTTAGCACTGCTGCCTCACGGCACCGAGGACCCGGGTTCAATCCCGGCTCTGGGTCACTGTCCGTGTGGAGTTTGCACATTCTCCCCAAGTCTGTGTAGGTGGCACCCCCACAACCCAAAGATGTGCAGGTTAGGTGGATTGGTCACGCTAAATTGCCCCCTAATTGGAAAAAACAGAATTGGGCACTTTAAATTTAAAACAAAGAGATCTGTGGACAATCAATCCAAGGTCCCTTTGTTCCTCGGAACTTCCCAGTGTCTGGCCATTCATTGAAAACTTCCTTGTCACATTACTCCTTCCAAAGTGGATCACCTCACACTTTCCAGGGTTAAATTTCATCTGCCAGATAGCTGCCCATTTCACCATCCTGTCTCTCTCTTCCCGTAACCCAAGACAGTCAACCTCACTGTTAACCACCCGGAAAATCTTTGTGTCATCTGCAAACTTACTGACCCTACCCCCCACTTATATAAATGACAAACAACAGGGGACCCAGCACGGATCCCTGTGGTACACCGCTGGTCACTAGATTCCAGACACTAAAGCAGCTGGTCTGTCATCACCCTCTGTCTCCTACAGCTCAGCCAATTTTGAACCCAAGTTACCCTGTATCCCACGTGCATTTTCCCCTTCAATAAGTCTCCCATGTGGGACCTTGTCAAAGGCTTTGCTGAAATCCATGTAAACTACATCAGCTGCACTACCCTCAGCTGGTTCTATACTGACCCACAAAGGGAAAGATTTGGCCTCTGTTTACTTTATCAATCCCATTTAGTATTTTATCCTCCTCGATCAGATCCCCTCTCATCCTTCTAAACTCCAGCGAGTATTACCCCAAACGGTTTACTCTCTCCTCATACGCCAACCCCTCCATCCCCGGAATCAATCTGGTGAACCTCCTCTGAACTGCCTCCAACGCCACCACATCCTTACTCAAATAGAACATAGAACAGTACAGCACAGAACAGGCCCTTCGGCCCTCGATGTTGTGCCGAGCCATGATCACCCTACCCAAGCCCACGTATCCACCCTATACCCGTAACCCAACAACACCCCCCCCTTAACCTTACTTTTTAGGACATTACGGGCAATTTAGCATGGCCAATCCACCTAACCCGCACATCTTTGGACTGTGGGAGGAAACCGGAGCACCCGGAGGAAACCCACGCACACACGGGGAGGACGTGCAGACTCCACACAGACAGTGACCCAGCCGGGAATCGAACCTGGGACCCTGGAGCTGTGAAGCATTTATGCTAACCACCATGCTACCCTGCTGCCCATTATAAGGGACCAAACCTGGACACAGTACTCCAGGTGTGGCCTCACCCGATACAATTTGCAATAAACGCTAACATTCCGTTTGCTATTTAAATTACATGCTGTAGCTGCATACCGACTTTCTGCGATCCATGGACACCCTCTGCCCTGGGGCATTTTGAACTTGTATTCCATTTCAATAATAATTTGCCTTTCTAATGTGTTGGCCAAAATGGATAACCTCACACTTATCCACATGAAACTTCATCTGCCAAATGTTGGCCCAAACTCCTAACCTATCTGTAAAATCTGTACCTCCTGTTCACTGCCTGCTTTGCCTGGTCTACTTTATTCCTTCCCCTATTATAGGATCATCCCTAAATTTTGCGACGTTACAAACTTTCCCTGTTTGCAGATTATTTATATCGATTGTAAACAGTTGAGGTCCCAGGACTGAGCCCTGCAGCTAGTCACAGTTCACCAGTCAGAAAAAGACCTACTTATCCTGACGTCAGCTTTCTGACAGTCAGACAATCCGCAACCCATTTTGGTATTCCACCCACAAGACCCAGAAATCTTACCTTAGGGGTCAGTGTTTGTGGCACCTTGTCAAAATCCTTCTTCCCAGCGGTCAGTAACTGCCTCGGGGTCAGTAACTGTCCTGGAATCAGTAACTGCCTCGGGGTCAGTAACTGTCCTGGAATTAGTAACTGCCCTGGAATCAGTGACTGTCCCGGAATCAGTGACTGTCCTGGAATCAGTGACTGTCCTGGAATCAGTAACTGTCCTGGAATTAGTAACTGTCCTGGAATCAGTAACTGCACTGGAATCAGTAACTGTTCTGGAATCAGTAACTGTCCTGGAATCAGTGACTGTCCTGGAATCAGTGACTGTCCCGGAATCAGTAAGTGTCCTGGAATCAGTGACTGTCCTGGAATCAGTAACTGTTCTGGAATCAGTAACTGTCCTGGAATCAGTGACTGTCCTGGAATCAGTGACTGTCCCGGAATCAGTAACTGTCCTGGAATCAGTGACTGTCCCGGAATCAGTAACTGTCCTGGAATCAGTGACTGTCCTGGAATCAGTGACTGTCCTGGAATCAGTAACTGCCCTGGAATCAGTGACTGTCCTGGAATCAGTGACTGTCCTGGAATCAGTGACTGTCCTGGAATCAGTGACTGTCCTGGAATCAGTAACTGTCCTGGAATCAGTAACTGTCCTGGAATCAGTAACTGTCCTGGAATCAGTGACTGTCCCGGAATCAGTAACTGTCCTAGAATCAGTAACTGCCCTGGAATCAGTGACTGTCCTGGAATCAGTGACTGTCCTGGAATCAGTGACTGTCCTGGAATCAGTAACTGTCCTGGAATCAGTGATTGTCCTGGAATCAGTGACTGTCCTGGAATCAGTGACTGTCCTGGAATCAGTAACTGTCCCGGAATCAGTAACTGTCCTAGAATCAGTGACTGTCCAGAAATCAGTGACTGTCCTGGAATCAGTAACTGCCCTGGAATCAGTAAGTGTCCTGGAATCAGTAACTGTCTTGGAATCAGTGACTGTCCTGGAATCAGTAACTGTCCTGGAATCAGTAACTGCACTGGAATCAGTGACTGTCCTGGAATCAGTAACTGTCCTGGAATCAGTAACTGTCCTGGAATCAGTAACTGCACTGGAATCAGTAACTGCCCTGGAATCAGTAACTGTCCTGGAATCAGTGACTGTCCTGGAATCAGTAACTGTCCTGGAATCAGTGACTGTCCTGGAATCAGTGACTGTCCTGGAATCAGTAACTGTCAGTAATAGGGGCAGCAGGGTAGCATGGTGGTTAGCATAAATGCTTCACAGCTCCAGGGTCCCAGGTTCGATTCCTGGCTGGGTCACTGTCTGTGTGGAGTCTGAACGCCCTCCCCGTGTGTGCGTGGGTTTCCTCCGGGTGCTCCGGTTTCCTCCCACAGTCCAAAGATGTGCGGGTTAGGTGGGTTGGCCATGCTAAATTGCCCGTAGTGTCCTAATAAAAGTAAGGTTAAGGGGGGGTTGTTGGGTTATGGGTATAGGGTGGATACGTGGGATTGAGTGGGGTGATCATGGCTCGGCACAACATTGAGGGCCGAAGGGGTTGTTCTGTGCTGTACTGTTCTATGTTCTATAACTGTCCCGGAATCAGTGACTGTCCTGGAATCAGTAACTGTCCCGGAATCAGTAACTGCACTGGAATCAGTGACTGTCCTGGAATCAGTAACTGTCCTGGAATCAGTAACTGTCCTGGAATCAGTAACTGCACTGGAATCAGTAACTGTCCTGGAATCAGTAACTGTCCTGGAATCAGTAACTGCACTGGAATCAGTAACTGTCCTGGAATCAGTAACTGCACTGGAATCAGTGACTGTCCTGGAATCAGTAACTGTCCTGGAATCAGTGACTGTCCTGGAATCAGTAACTGTCCTGGAATCAGTGACTGTCCTGGAATCAGTGACTGTCCTGGAATCAGTGACTGTCCTGGAATCAGTAACTGCACTGGAATCAGTAACTGTTCTGGAATCAGTAACTGTCCTGGAATCAGTAACTGTCCTGGAATCAGTAACTGCACTGGAATCAGTAACTGTCCTGGAATCAGTAACTGTCCTGGAATCAGTAACTGTCCTGGAATCAGTAACTGCACTGGAATCAGTAACTGTCCTGGAATCAGTAACTGTCCTGGAATCAGTAACTGCACTGGAATCAGTAACTGTCCTGGAATCAGTAACTGTCCTGGAATCAGTAACTGTCCTGGAAATTAAAAAATTGAGGGGTGGTAGATATAGGACAGATGTCAGAGGCAGTTTCTTTACTCAGAGAGTAGTAGGGGTGTGGAACGCCCTGCCTGCAACAGTAGTAGACTCGCCAACTTTAAGGGCATTTAAGTGGTCACTGGATAGACATATGGATGAAAATGGAATAGTGTAGGTCAGATAGGCTTCAGATGGTTTCACAGGTCGGCGCAACATCGAGGGCCGAAGGGCCCGTACTGCGCTGTAATGTCCTATGTTCTATAACCAGTAACACCCACATCCGGTAAAAATGAATTTAAAAAATAGACAGGCGATTGATGCTGCAAAAAGCTTAGCAAAGGCTGATGGGTAGATTGGTCTGCTGCTGTGCCATAAAATGCCTCGCCCCCTGCCTTGGGTGTTATGGGTTGTGTAGGTGAGGGGTAAGTTGGGGAAGGAGTGGTGTTATGAGCAATTGAACGAATTGCGGACATTCACTATTTGGACTGATGTGAGTGAGGCCATCGTGAAACATTAAAATGACCCCCACGCGCCCAGTCGAAAGGGCAAGAGGGAATTTGCCTGACTCTGGCGAAGGGGTTTTGTTTCACATTGATGTTGTTGTTTTACAGGTTTACTGTAACACCATCAATGAGGCCGTGTACATCAACGTGTCAGAGACATCGTCCCAGTCGCAGGAGCTGGCACCCAAACACACAGAGGCAGACTCCGACCATTCAGCCAATCCCAGACCAGACCAGGACCCGGAAACCAGCGAACCGGTCTATGAAAATCTCAGGCGATGTCCCTGAATGGACCACTCTAACTATTGGAGAGAGAGACAGAAGCTCGCAGATCAACAAATCCACCCGAGGTTCGCAGCTGAGAAACAGGCCAGTCCGCTGAAACCAAGCCTTTACGAGTCTCCATCCTCCCTCCCCGTTTTCATTCTGTCAGAAAACCGTCATTTCTCCCGAGCGTGTTTATCCAGCTTCCCCCTCCAAGCTCTTTCCGTTAACCTCAACCACTCTCTGTGGTACAGACATCCGCTATTCTCTGGGTCGCAAAATATACAATAAAAGTATTCATTTTCTTTTCCGCATTTGTGAAGCACAGTTGGTGGCCGTGGAGGAGTCCACAACGAGAGGCGTGAAGAGACTTATTTTATTGCAGAGTAAACTGTGTCCTTCAGGTATCAGCTGGGACTACACATACTCGACCCCCTCCTGGGCCGGCCTTTATGCTAGAGGCCATCTACTCAACTGGGGAAGCTCGTACTCTATGAGGTTCATGGAGGATATTCCCGTAGATCTCGTGCAGGTTATAACACTGGGTTTGGGTTGTATATCCATCAGGGTGGGACGGCAATTGGACAACGTACCCTGCCGGGGTGTGAATTCGAGAGTCAAGCTGACGGGTGGGTGAATGGTTGCAGCCAGCAACATATTGCAATCAGGCTCTCCATGGGACAATAAGACACAGGAGCAGAATTAGGCCACTCGGCCCATCGAGTCTGCTCTGCCATTCGATCATGGCTGATATTTTCTCATCCCCATTCTCCTGCCTTCTCCCCGTAACCCCTGATCCCCTTATTGTTGTTTTTAATTTACAGTACCCAATTCATTTTTTCCAATTAAGGGGCAATTTAGCGTGGCCAATCCATCTACCCTGCACATCTTTGGGTTGTGGGGGCGAAACCCACGCAGACACGGGGAGAAAGTCCACACGGACAGTGACCCAGAGCCGGGATCGAACCTGGGACCTCGGCACCGTGAGGCTGCAGGGCTGACCGACTGACCCACTGACCCACTGTGCTACCCCTCCCTGATCCCCTTATTAATCAAGAACCTATCTATCTCAACCTTAAAGACACTCAGTGATTTGGCCTCCACAGCCTTCTGCGGCAAAGTGTCCCACAGATTCACCACCCTCTGGCTGAAGAAATTCCTCCTCATCTCTGCTTGAAAGGATCGTCCCTTTAGTCTGAGATTGTGACCTCTGGTTCTAGTTTTTCCTACAAGTGGAAACATCCTCTCCACGTCCACTCTATCTAGGTCCACTCTATCCTGTAAGTTTCAATAAGATCCCCTCTCATCCTTCTAAACTCCAACGAGTACAGATCCGGAGGCCTCAAATGCAAGCAGTTAAAATCCTTCTTGGAGGGTGGGAGTGAGAGAGCACGCTGATACATCAGAGACTTATTAGAGTGACAGACACAAGGTACAAAGTGTTTACCGTACAAACGCTGCTTGTTCTGAAGGTAGAGATTCAATTACTGAATAGTTCATGGCTTTTACAAGATTCAACTGTTGAGGAGGCCGAGGTTCCAGGCAGCCCCAGTCCAGCACCTTAACGGCCGCGTCCCTGTCATTCCTGTTTTACTCTCGCCCCCTCTCATCCGCACTCACCGCCGCACCCAGGGGAAATACGGAGAGGTGCCAGAGGGATCGCGTACGCATTCGGCCCTTCGAGCCGGCTCTGCTATTCATTAAGATCATGGCTGATCATTAAGTTCAATACCCTGATCCCACCTTCCCTCCATGTCCCTTGATGCCTTTAGCCCCAAGAGCGATATCTCATGCCGGCCTAAGTGACCTGTCAATGGGGCATCAATTGGATCACTGGACACTAAAAGCCCTTTTCGATGCCCCATCAACAAAAGGCCACAGGAAGTAGGAAAAGGGCGCAAATCCAGAGGGGGATAAAGACAGGCCCCTCGGAGCGAAGATTCGGCGTGCAAGGTGACCGTGACCAGATCGGAGAAGAGAAGACCAGACCAGAAGGAAGGAAGGAGATCACCAGTGAGAACCACCTTGGTGAAGACAGGCCAGAGGCATTCCAGTGAGCAGATCCATAGCTTCCATCATTATGCGTAACATACACTGATCTTGGGTATCTCTAGTATTTTGTGGGTAATATGAGGGATAATTGTGTTTAATAAATATTGTTGAATTTTGAATTTGTGTTTGTGGTTTGCTTCCTTGTAAATAAAGACGCCCGAGGTAAAACCTTTGAGTAAGTGAACTGGTTAAAAGTAGCTGAGGTGTTACAGGTACAACGTAAGAAATATGTGTAATCTCTCCCGGGCACTTTAGGCACATCAGAAAATAGCAGAATCAAACCTCCCCTGTGTCAAACCCGGTCTGATATACAAACGGTGCAGTATCTTGAACTGAGACTCCTTCACTCTATTACATCCCAAAATATTATTGTCATAGTCCCGTATAATACCCCATGTCTCCTCATCAATATTGGTTTCCAAGCCTCTTTCCCAAGACAGCTACTTATCCAATATACTTACACAGGATCTAGAACACATTGAATCACATGTATGAATACTGGCAGATAAAGGAAAGGAAAATCCTGAGTTCTTTTGCAAGTACATTGAAGGTAATTTTGAGAACAAGAGTTGGCAGGTCATGTTACAGTTGTATAGGACTTTGGTTCGGCCACATTTGGAATACTGCGTGCAGTTCTGGTCGCCACATTACCAGAAGGATGTGGATGCTTTGGAGAGGGTGCAGAGGAGGTTCACCAGCATGTTGCCTGGTATGGAGGGTGCTAGCTATGAAGAAAGGTTGAGTAGATTAGGATTGTTTTAGAACATAGAACATAGAACGGTACAGCGCAGTACAGGCCCTTCGGCCCTCGATGTTGCACCGACATGGGAAGTCAAAAACTAAAGGCCATCTAACCTACACTATGCAATTATCATCCATATGCTTATCCAATAAACTTTTAAATGCCCTCAATGTTGGCGAGTTCACTACTGTTGCAGGTAGGGCATTCCACGGCCTCACCACTCTTTGCGTAAAAAATCTACCTCTGTCCTATATCTATTACCCCTCAATTTAAGGCTATGTCCCCTCGTGCTAGCCACCTCCATCCACGGGAGAAGGCTCTCACTGTCCACCCTATATAACCCTCTGATCATTTTATATGCCTCTATTAAGTCACCTCTTAACCTTCTTCTCTCTAACGGGGCACACGGGGCAGCACGGTAGCATGGTGGTTAGCATAAATACTTCACAGCTCTAGGGTCCCAGGTTCGATGCGGCTGGGTCACTGTCTGTGTGGCGTCTGCACGTCCTCCCCGTGTGTGCGTGGGTTTCCTCCGGGTGCTCCGGTTCCCTCCCACAGTCCAAAGATGTGCGGGTTAGGTGGATTGGCCAAGATAAATTGCCCGTAGTGTCCTAAAAAAAAGTAAGGTTAAGGGGGGGGTTGTTGGGTTACGGGTATAGGGTGGATATGTGGGTTTGAGTAGGATGATCATTGCTCGGCACAACATCGAGGGCCGAAGGGCCTGTTCTGTGCTGTACTGTTGTATCTATCTAACGAAAACAACCTCAAGTCCATCAGCCTTTCCTCATAAGATTTTCCCTCCATACCGGGCAACATCCTGGTAAATCTCCTCTGCACCCGTTCCAAAGCTTCCATGTCCTTCCTATAATGAGGCGACCAGAACTGTACGCAATACTCCAAATGCGGCTCCGGAACTCAATCCCTCTACTAATAAAGGCCTTCTTCACAACCCTATCAACCTGGGTGGCAACTTTCAGGGATCTATGTACATGGACACCGAGATCCCTCTGCTCATCCACACTACCAAGAATTTTACCATTAGCCAAATATTCCACATTCCTGTTATTCTTTCCAAAGTGAATCACCTCACACTTCTCCACATTAAACTCCATTTGCCACCTCTCAGCCCAGCTCTGCAGCTTATCTATGTCCCTCTGTAACCTGCAACATCCTTCCGCACTGTCTACAACTCCACCGACTTTAGTGTCGTCTGCAAATTTACTCAACCAACCTTCTGCGCCCTCCTCTTGGTCATTTATAAAAATGACAAACAGCAAAGGCCCCAGAACAGATCCTTGTGGTACGCCACTCGTAACTGAACTCCATTCTGAACATTTCCCATCTACCACCACCCTCTGTCTTCTTTCAACTAGCCAATTTCTGATCCACATCTCCAAATCACCCTCAATCCCCACCCTCCGTATTTTCTGCAATAGCCGACCGTGGGGAACTTTACTGAAATCCATATACACCACATCAACTGCTCTACCCTCGTCTACCTGTTCAGTCACCTTCTCAAAGAACTCGATAAGGTTTGTGAGGCATGACCTACCCTTCACAAAACCATGTTGACTATCCCTAATCATATTATTCCTATCTAGATGATTATAAATCGTATCTCTTATAATCCTCTCCGAGACTTTACCCACAACAGACGTTAGGCTCACCGGCCTATAGTTACCGGGGTTATCTCTACTCCCCCTCTTGAACAAAGGGACCACATTTGCCATCCTCCAGTCCTCTGGCACTATTCCTGTAGCCAATGATGACATAAAAATCAAAGCCAAAGGCTCAGCAAACTCTTCCCTGGCTTCCCAGAGAACCCTAGGATAAATCCCATCAGGCCCCAGGGACTTATCTATTTTCACCTTGTCCAGAATTGCCAACACTTCTTCCCTACGCACCTCAATGCCATCTATTCTAATAGTCTGGGTCTCAGCATTCTCCTCCAAAACATTATCTTTTTCCTGAGTGAATACTGACGAAAAGTATTCATTTAGTATCTCGCTTATCTCCTCAGCCTCCACACACAACTTCTCACCACTGTCCTTGACTGGCCCTACTCTTATCCTAGTCATTCTTTTATTCCTGACATACCTATAGAAAGCTTTTGGGTTTTCCTTGATCCTACCTGCCAAAGACTTCTCATGTCCCCTCGCTCGTCTTAGCTCTCTCTTTAGATCCTTCCTCGCTTCCTTGTAACTATCAAGCGCCCCAACTGAAACTTCACGCCTCATCTTCACATAGGCCTCCTTCTTCCTCTTAACAAGAGATTCCACTTCTTTGGTAAACCACGGTTCCCTCGCTCGACCCCTTCCTCCCTGCCTGACTGGTACGTACTTATCAAGAACACGCAATAGCTGTTCCTTGAACAAGCTCCACATATCCAGTGTGCCCAACCCTTGCAGCCTACTTCTCCAACCTACACATCCTAAGTCATGTCTAATGGCATCATAATTGCCCTTCCCCCAGCTATAACTCTTGCCCTGCGGGGTATACTTATCCCTTTCCATCACTAACATAAAGGTCACCGAATTGTGGTCACTGTCTCCAAAGTGCTCACCTACCTCCAGATCTAACACCTTGCCTTGTTCATTACCCAAAACCAAATCCAATGTGGCCTCGCCTCTTGTTGGCCTGTCAACATATTGTGTCAGGAAACCCTCCTGTACACATTGTACAAAGAACGACCCATCTAATGTACTCAAACTATATCTTTTCCAGTCAATATTTGGAAAGTTAAAGTCTCCCATAACAACTACCCTGTTACTTTCGCTCTTTTCCAGAATCATCTTCGCCATCCTTTTCTCTACATCCCTAGAATTATTAGGTGGCCTATAGAAAACTCCCAACAGGGTGACCTCTCCTTTCCTGTTTCTAACCTCAGCCCATACTACCTCGGAAGAAGAGTCCCCATCTAGCATCCTTTCCGCCACCGTAATACTGTCCTTGACTAGCAGCGCCACAGCCCCCCCCCCTCTTTTGCCCCCTTCTCTGACCTTACTAAAACACCTAAACCCCGGAACCTGCAACAACCATTCCTGTCCCTGCTCTATCCATGTCTCTGAAATGGCCACAACATCGAAGTCCCAGGTACCAACCCATGCTGCCAGTTCCCCTACCTTATTTCGTATACTCCTGGCATTGAAATAGACACACTTCAAACCACCTACCTGAACACTGGCACCCTCCTGCAAAGTCAAATCTGTGCTCCTGACCTCTATACTCTCAATCTCCCGTACCCCAAAACTACAATCCAGGTTCCCATACCCCTGCTGAATTAGTTTAAACCCCCCCAAAGAGCACTAACAAATCTCCCCCCAGGATATTGGTGCCCCTCAGGTTCAGATGTAGACCATCCTGTCTATAGAGGTCCCACCTTCCCCAGAAAGAGCCCCAGTTATCCAGAAATCTGAATCCCTCCCGCCTGCACCATACCTGTAGCCACGTGTTTAATTGCTCTCTCTCCCTATTCCTCATCTCACTATCACGTGGCACGGGCAACAACCCAGAGATAACTCTGATAAGCTCTGAGCTTCCATCCTAGCTCTCTAAAAGCCTGCCTGACATCCTTGTCCCCTTTCCTACCTGTGTCGTTAATGCCAATGTGGACTACGACTTGGGGCTGCTCCCCCTCCCCCTTAAGGACCCGGAAAACACGATCCGAGACATCACGTACCCTTGCACCTGGGAGGCAACATACCAAACGTGAGTCTCTCTCGCTCCCACAAAATCTCCTATCTGTGCCCCTGACTATTGAGTCCCCAATTACTAATGCTCTGCTCCTCTCCCCCCTTCCCTTCTGAGCAACAGGGACAGACTCCGTGCTAGAGGCCCGTACCCCATGGCTTCCCCCTGGTAAGTCGTCCCCCCCCACAAGTATTCAAAACGGTATACTTGTTACTCAGGGGAACGACCGCAGGGGGTCCCAGCACTGACTGCTTCTTCCCAGTCCCTCTTACAGTTACCCATCTATCTCCAGTCTTTGGTGTAACTACTTCCCTGAAGCTCCTATCTATGACCCCCTCTGCCTCCCGAATGATCCGAAGTTCATCCAACTCCAGCTCCAGTTCCCTAACTCGGTCTTGGAGGAGCTGGAGATAGCTGCACTTCCTGCAGGTAAAATCAGCAGGGACACTAACGGCATCCCTCACCTCAAACATCCTGCAGTAGGAACATTGCACTGCCTTCCCTGCCATCCCTCTAAGTTCCAATCAAGTTCTGGTTAACAAATATAAAATAAATAAAAAATAATAATATAATATAGCACTTACCTGCTCACACCAATGGGTCTTATTATTAGGTTAGAGGAGGAGGGCGGATGGGAGACACTATACGTGTAGTGTCTCGGGTTTCCTCTCCACCAGAATTTATTGGCTAGGGGGAAATAAAACCTTCCCAGAAGTCCGCGGGTCGTACTTTCGGTTCCCGACTTATATTTAAAAAAAACAGGATCGGTACTGGCTGGCTCTCCCTCTCGCGCTCGTTTGAAAGACGGAGGTTGAGGGGGGACCTGGTTGAGGTCTACAAAATTATGAGAGGTATGGACAGGGAGGATAGCAACAAGCTTTTCCCAAGAGTGGGGGTGTCAATTACAAGGGGTCACGATTTCAAGGTGAGAGGGGGAAAGTTTAAGGGAGATGTGCGTGGAAAGTTTTTTACGCAGAGGGTGGTGGGTGCCTGGAACGCTTTACCAGCGGAGGTGGTAGAGGCGGGCACGATAGCATAATTTAAAATGCATCTGGACAGATATATGAACGGGCGGGAACAGAGGGAAGTAGACCTTGGAAAATAGGAGACAGGTTTAGATAAAGGATCTGGATCGGCGCAGGCTGGGAGGGCCGAAGGGCCTGTTCCTGTGCTGTAATTTTCTTTGTTTTTTGTTCTTTAAAAGGATAACTAGGGACAGAGTCGGGCCCATTCAGGATCACAGGGTAATTGGTGTGTGGAGCTGGAGGATGTAGGTGGGTTCTAAACGAGTGAGAGGGACAGTGTGGGTATAGAAATCAGGGAGAAGGATTGTAATAAAATTAGAGATTAACACAGACAGAGAGGAGGTTCTGAGTGGTCTGGCAGGCTGAACGGTAGACAAGTCTCCTGGGCCAGATGAAATGTATCCCAGGCTGCTGAGTGAGGCAAGGGAGGAAATAGTAGGGGCGCCGGCAATAATTACCAATCCCCCTCTGGCCACAGGAGAGGTGCCGGAGGACTGGAGAATCGCCGATTTGGTTCCATTATTCAAGAAGGGAGGAAGGGATAAATCAGGGAAATTGTTGGGGTGGTAAATAGTCAGGAGGATAGCCTTAGATTATAGGGGGATAGAGACGGGCTGATTAGACGGGCTGATCAATGGCAAATGGAATTCAATCGGGATAAATGTGAGATGATGCACTTGGGTAGGACAAACAAGGCAAAGGGATACATGATAAACAGCAGGACCCTGGGAAGCACCGAGGATCAGAGGGAGCTTGGTGTGCATGTACACCTGTCCCTTAAGGTAGCAGAGCAGGTGGATCCAGTGGTTATGAAGGTAAACTTGCCTTTATTAGCCGAGGCATAGAGTTTAAGAGCAGGGAGATTATGCTGGAATTATATAAAACCCTTGTTAGGCCACAGCTAGAGTATTGTGCGCAGTTCTGGAATCCACATTATAGGAGGGATGTGATAGCCACTGGAAAGGGTACAGAGGAGATTTACCAGCATGTTGCCTGGGCTGGAGAGTGTTAGCTATGAAGAGAGATTGGATAGACTGGGGTTATTTTCCTGGGAGCAGAGGAGACTGAGGGGGGGGACATGATTGAGATGTATAAAATTATGAGGGGCACAGATAGAGTAGACAGGAAGAAACTTTTCCCATTGGTGAGGGATCAATAACCAGGGGGCAGAGATTTAAGGTAAGGAGCAGGAGGTTTAGAGGGGATGTGAGGGAAACCTTTCACCCAGAGGGTGGTGGGGGTCTGGAACTCGCTGCCTGAAAGGTTGGCGGGGGCAGAGACCCCCATAACATTTAAGAAGGGGGTGGTATGTGGCGCAGTGGATAGCACTGGGACTGCGGCGCTGTGGACCCAGGTTCGAATCCCAGCCCTGGGTCACTGTCCGCGTGGAGTGATGAGCCATCAATCGAACGCGAGACGAGTTGCTGCACAAAAGTTAGGCTTTAATAAGCTAGGACTTAGCCCTGCGGTTGACTACAATAAATGGACGATGGTCGGGCGTTCTGACTATTTATACCTCGAATGGAGGCGGGGTTAACTCAGCTTCTCGAACAATCGGGGAGCCGTCACATGACTGGTCTCAACCAATCGGTCGAGAGGCACATGACCGACCAGGGCCAATGGTAAGCCGGTGTTCTGCACCAATGGCAGACAGCTATGCAAATCATACCACCACATTCACCCCTTGCTGAGAAAGAAGCCGGGGGGGGTATCAACGAGAGTCGGGGGGTGTCGGGGGTGGGGGGGGGCGATAGAACTGGTGGTATGAGTAGCAGCCGGGGGAGGGAGGGAGAAAACAAATTTTCTCTTCTTTCTTTTTTTACATTTTTTTTGGCTTCCCACTGGCCCAGACAATTAGCGATATTACACAAAGTCCGAACAATGTCCATGGAGTTGTTGTAATTTAAATCGATTCGATCAGTCTTTTGGTGGCCCGTGACGTCCTGGCAGACCGCCGCAGTGGGGTAGGTGACGTCGGTTCAGCCGGTGGTGGTGGTTCCGCTGACGTCCTGGAGTCCGGGAGCGATGGTCCTTGAACAGTCTCCGTCACCCGAGTTGGCTGTGGAGACGCCGTGGATGGGGAAGGGGTGGCCTAGGTGGGGCGCTGGGGGGGAAACAAAGGGGGGGGTCTGTGGTGAAGGGGGGGAAGGCTGCACGCCGGTGGGTGCCAGGTCCCGGAGGGAGACCGTGTCCTGCCGACCGTCGGGGTACTCCACGTATGCATACTGCGGGTTAGCGTGGAGTAACTGGACTTGTTCCACCAACGGGTCGGACGTGGGCACCCGCACATGCTTCCGGAGCAAGATGGGTCCGGGGGCGGCCAGCCAGGTCGGGAGAGGGGATCCGGTGGACGACTTCCTGGGGAAAACCAGAAGATGTTCATGAGGTGTCTGATTTGTTTTGGTACAGAGGAGAGAGCGGATAGAACGTAGGGCATCGGGGATAACCTCTAGCCATCGGGAAATAGGGAGATCTCTGGACCGGAGGGCCAGTAGTATGGTCTTCCAGATGGTACCATTCTCCCGCTCGACCTGTCCGTTACCCCGGGGGTTATAGCTGGTCGTCCTGCTAGAGGCAATGCCCCTGTTGAGCAGGAATTGACGCAGCTCGTCACTCATAAAGTAGGACCCCCGGTCGCTGTGTATGTTCGCGGGGTAGCCGAACAGGGAGAAGATGGAGAGGAGGGCCTTAATGACGGTTGATGTGGTCATGTCGGGACAGGGAATGGCGAAGGGGAAGCGGGAGTATTCGTCGATCACCGCCAGGAAGTAAATGTTGCGGTTGTTAGAGGGAAGGGGCCCCTTGAAGTCAATGCTGAGACGTTCGAAGGGGCGGGATGCTTTGATCAGGTGTGCGCGCTCGGGGTGGTAGAAGTGCGGTTTGCACTCAGCGCAGATGTGGCAGTCACGGGTTACTGTCCTGACTTCCGCAATGGAGAAAGGCAGGTTGCGGGCCTTAATGAAGTGGTGTAGGCGGGTCACCCCTGGATGGCAGAGGTCTGCGTGGAGGGAGCGGAGGCGGTCTATCTGCGCGCTGGCGCAGGTACCGCGGGACAGGGCATCAGGAGGCTCATTGAGCTTCCCAGGACGATACAAGATATCATAGTTGTATGTGGACAACTCGATCTGCCACCGTAAGATCTTGTCATTCTTAATCTTGCCCCTTTGTGCATTATCGAACATGAAGGCTACTGACCGTTGGTCTGTGAGGAGGGTAAACCTCCTGCCGGCCAAATAGTGCCTCCAATGTTGCACGGCTTCGACTATGGCCTGGGCTTCCTTTTGGCGGAGTTCGGAAGCCTGGAGGGTTCTGGAGAAGAAGGCCACGGGTCTGCCCGCTTGGTTCAGGGTGGCCGCCAGAGCTACTTCTGATGCGTCGCTCTCGACCTGGAAGGGGAGGGCCTCGTCGATGGCGCGCATCGTGGCCTTTGCGATGTCCGCTTTGATGCGGCTAAAGGCCTGGCAGGCCTCTGTCGACGGCGGGAAGGTCGTGGTTTGCATGAGGGGACGGGCCCTGTCAGCGTAATTGGGAACCCATTGGGCGTAGTATGAGAAGAACCCCAGGCAGCGTTTGAGGGATTTGAGAGAGTTGGGGAGAGGGAGTTCCATCAGGGGGCGCATGCGTTCGGGATCGGGGCCTATCTCTCCGTTACGCACTACGTAGCCGAGGATGGCGAGGCGGTCAGCTGCTAAACACGCATTTATCCTTATTGTAAGTGAGGTTAAGGAGTTTTGTGGTTTGGAGGAATTTCTGGAGGTTGGCGTCATGGTCCTGCTGGTCGTGGCCGCAGATGGTGACGTTATCGAGATACGGGAAGGTAGCCCTGTAATCCGTACTTGTCGACCATTCGGTCCATCTCCTGTTGGAAGACCGAGACCCCATTTGTGACACCAAACGGAACCCTAAGGAAGTGGTAGAGGCGCCCGTCAGCCTCGAACGCGGTGTACAGTCGGTCACTCGCGTGGATGGGGAGCTGGTGGTAAGCGGACTTAAGGTCCACAGTGGAGAAGACCTTGTATGTCGCGATATCGTTTACCCTGGCGGAAATACGGGGGAGAGGATACGCATCCAGTTGCGTAAACCGGTTGATGGTCTGGCTATAGTCGATGACCATCCGATTTTTCTCCCCAGTCCGGACCACCAGCACTTGGGCTCGCCAGGGACTGTTGCTGGCCTCGATGACCCCTTCCGTCAGCAACCTCTGGACCTCGGACCTGATGAAGGACTGGTCCTGGGCGCTGTACCGTCTGCTCCGTGTGGCGACGGGTTTGCAATCGGGGGTGAGATTAGCAAACAAGGAGAGGGGGTCCACTTTGAGGGACGCGAGGCTGCAGACAGTGAGGGGGGTATAGGGCCGCCGAATTGGAAGGTAAAGCTCTGCAGGTTGCACTGGAAGTCCAGTCCTAGGAGTGCCGGTGCGCAAAGGTCCGGGAGGACACGGAGTTTATAATTTTCAAAAACCTTCCCCTGGACCGTGAGGTCCGCGATGCAGCAGCCGGTGATGCGGACAGAGTCCGAACCTGAGGCTAACCTGACTTTGTGTTTTACAGGATGGACAGGGAGCGCGCAGCGTCTTACCGTGTCAGGGTGAACGAAGCTTTCCGTGCTCCCGGAGTCCAGCAGGCAGCCCGTCTCCTGGCCGTTGAGGGAGATGAGCGTTGTCGTTTTGGCGAGCGTGCGTGGACGTGACTGGTCGAGCTGAATGGCCGCGAGCCGTGGAGAAGATCCGTAGTCGTCGTCGTCGTCCGAGTGGGTTCTGGAAGAACCTTGCGTGCCAGTCCCGGAAGGTGGTGCCCCGGACCCGCACGTGGAGTCCGGGCCCCAAGATGGCGGCGCCCAGGACCCGCACGTGGAGTCCGGGCCCCAAGATGGCAGCGCCCGCGGGGCCTTCGTGGTTGCTGGGGGCGGAGTTAGCGGTGCCGGCGAGCCGACCAGAGCGGCTGGGAGCGGAGGCAGAGAGGCGCGCAGGCCGGGCGCGGGGGCCTGGGGGCGGCGAGGAGAAAGTTGCGCGGTGTGCTGGAGGGGCCCAGAACGGCCCGGAGGAGAGAGAGGCACGCAGGCCGGGGGCGGGGGCGGGGGGGGGGGGGGGGGGGGGGGGGGGGGGGGGGGGAGGGGGGAGAGATCGGCGCGGCGTACTGGAGGGGCCAGCAAGGGCCTGGAGGAGAGAGAGGCGCACGCAGGCCGGGGGCGGGGGGGGGGGGTGGGGGGGGGGGGGGGGGGGGGGGGGGGGGGGGGGTGTGGGGGGAAGGGGGGGGGGGGGGGGGTGGGGGGCGGGGGGGGGGGGGGGGGGG